>NC_050446.1:5080609-5175609 GCF_903995425.1 Onychomys torridus | reverse complement strand
TGTGAGGTCTTAGCTTCTGCTCTAGTGCCTGCCTGCCTGCCACCATGCTTCCTGCCATGATAGTCATGGAGTAGCTCTCAGAAACTGTAAGCCAGCCCCCAGTTAGATGCATTCTTCCGTAAGTTGCCTTAGTCAGAGTGTCTCTCCACAGCAATAGAACACTAACTGTCATCAAGACACTCAGCTTGATGGTGGACAGACAGACTGGCCATCTGCCTTCAGGGATGGGCAATACTTCTTCAAGCTGTGCCCTCTCAGGAGACGGGGCAGAGGTATACTTATTAGGCCACACTTAGTCCTCTTGTTTTCCTGGAACCACCTGCTGACAGCTTAGTCACTGTCAGGGACTCTGGCTGTCCACTGGACCTCAGCCCTGGTTTCTCTTGCAGGATGGCTGGGCATCGCTTCTGCCACAGAGGAAGTGCTTCTCAGACACCTTGCTCCCACTGTGGGGAGGAGCTAGGGGCAGGTCCTAGATGTTCAGGTCTAGCCTGTGCTCCAAACTCAAAGATGGTTATCTAGGCCAGCGAGATGGTTCACTGGGGAAAGAGACCTGCCGCGAAGCCTGATTACCTGAGTTCCATCTCTGGAACTCACATGATGGAAGGACAGAACAGATTATGCAAGTTGTTTTCTAACCCCCACACTGTGCATCAGGCTGTAAAAAAATTAAGCACCCTATTTTTTGTTTGGGGGTGTGGTTTAACAAGTGTAAAACACAGAATTGACAGTGAGCAGAGCATGTATCTAACAGACCCTGGGCTCCTTCATAGGGACAGCCAGGCCAGCAGGGAATGAAAAGCGAAAACCCAACGTCCTGACCCAGACAGCACATGCCAGCTCCTGGGACCCCACACCTGTTCTAAGGGACTCCCTAGCAGTTGTAGCACCCTGCTTGTTCCAGGCCCAGCACTGCATGCAGGCCATGGTGGAGGACTCTTTAGGTCTCTATATCACAGAAGCAACACTGCGTTCGGGTTAGAAGAGGCAACATCAAGCTGCTCCCAGGAAACTCACAGGGGCTGCCGCAGAGGACAGCACTATCCTTGAGAGTGTGGGTAGTGATGCCCGAAACACCATGACATGAAGCACATGGATGGCAAGCGTAGGTGATTTTCAAGTCCTCAGTGACAGACACTGTACTACTCCCACTTACGGTGGTCCTTGCTTCTACACCCCATTTCCCAACGCTTACTGCTCCCACACCTTTCTGCATCTTCCTCAAGGCAACTTTAACATAATTCAGCAGCAAATGCAGGCCTGTCTTCTTACCGAGACCAACAGTGAGAAACAAAACAAGATGGCATCCCTCAGCTGTTGACCAGGATGGGCAGACACTGCCTCCTGTCCTGGCCCCAGGAAAAGGGAGGGCAATAGTGATGGGCAGGGGTGAGGGTGGTGATACCCTGCAGGTTCGGACCCCACTCCAAACTCCATGGTCTCAGCAGAGCATGGCTGGTATTTCCATTACTACCCCATCTGACAGAAAAGGAAACTGAGGCTCAGAAAAGTCAACTAGAAGAGTTGGGATCAAGCCCACAAGCTCCTTCAAGAGCTGTCCTCCACAACCAGTGTTGTGTCTTGGGGGAGCCACACCCCCAGCTCAGTGCTAAGGTAAAGGAAACACACATTAGAACATGTTTGGCCAGGTGTCAGCCCTTGGAGTAGAGGGAGAACCAAGACATCCGGTGTGAATATCACACCCCAGCCTGACAACACGGTCTTATCTAGTCACTGCACCCAGAACCCTGGTGGACTGGTCTCCTAAGCCCCCACTGTCTCCACCAGGCTGGAGATCCTCCTTCAAGGGACTTCCAGCCACAGGACAAGGCTAGGTCTCAATCTTGCCTCATCCAAAGGAGGAAGGACCATACACTTAGCCCCTTGGGGTGAGAACAAGATAGCCCCAAATACGAGGACTGTGCCCATAGAGGTGCTTAAAGAAAAGATGCGGTGGTCAAGGCCCCCAGGCAAGGACAGGGTGGTCAGGAGGGAGGAGGTTGGGATGCCCCTTTCTGTAGCACTTAACTGCAGCACTGGGCACCCACTGCCACCAGAGTTCCCACCTGTGCACACGGCACTGGCTGATCTCCTCTGAGACAGGTTCTCCCTTGTCCCTCAAGAGACCAGGAGGTGGCCGGCTTGGGTCAGGCAGCCAGACTACTACAATTCTGCCTAGGTGACCTCGGTTTCTCTTGTCCCCCAGGGCAGCTGGAGCAGCCCATCCTCTCAAAGCCTCCCCTGGGTACCCACAGGCTCCATCCCACCTAGAGGCCCAGGTGGGTCTCTGGTTCACAAGCAGATGGACTGCACAACCATTTTAAGGGCAGATGTGAAATTCTACTCACATCTAGATTTCTAGCACCGTGGCCAGCCATTTCTCCTGTCACCAGCCAGCCAGCAAACAAGACTACAGGTGACAACCATGTTTTTTAGGATTTACTGAGAATCTAAGACAAAGGGGGAGTTTTTCCTCTTGTTTTTCGTTTGACAGGTTTAGGAATTTGTTGTACTGCATTGATTCAATTTTCTTTGATTCCAGCCATCTTTCAATAATGCAGCCTGCTTCTGCTGGCTGGGTACATACAAGAAAATCCCAAGGAACCAAGGATATTGAAATGGTTCTGCCATTTCCATCTGTGAGACAAATGTTCCTCTCTGAGGAGCTCTGGTGGCAGCACGTGACCATGGCAGTCTTCTGTACATAGAGGATGTGCACACTGATGCTAGTCCATGAACAGGGCAATGTTAGCAGGCCTGGCCTCCCATGGAACCTCACTGTTTCAGGCCTGTCTCCTCGGAACTTTCCTCTTTGGACCCTGATCCTGGTGTTTCTTATGATGTCCAGATGCCACCCATCTGTCCAGTGGTGTGTGTGTGTGTGTGGTCTAAGTATGAGGGGCCTAGGACACTCCTCTGGATCAAGAGGGCTGACCAAATATGAGACGGTCCTGGTGACAAATGACAAGAGAGAGGACAAGGCATTGGTCACAGTCTATGGCAAAGTGCATTCAAAGTGACTCACTGTTTTTTCCCTCAGAAGGGCTCTTGCATCCACGAACAGAGCCCTGACAGAGGGACAGGGACTCTAGAGGAGTGAGCAGTGTCCTAAGCCCAGCAGTGTGCTTACCTCCTTTTCAATTTCTGCCAGGGACTTGATGGTGATTCCCAAGAGATCAAAAGGCTGCATCTGAAAACACAGACCAAGTCACCCTTCGATGGCTGGAGAATGCCTCCTGATCTCACGACAACTGTGATATTCAAGCTGCCCCTAGCACCCTCCTCCCCCGACCAGGAACGGATGTTGTGACACTCAGTCATTGCGGGTCCAGGAAGAAATCACAAAGCACATGGTGGGCTGAGCCTTCTGTACCACAAGACTACTTTGTCACACAGGCACAGCACTAGGGGGTGTCGGGGGATTGGGGTGGGGGTCATGGCCTCCCGGAAGCTGTGCCTATGGTCAATTAGCGTATCCTATTCCCTGATACCAAAGGAGAAAGTGAGTGAGATTTGAGCTTCTGTGATGGGATATGGGGCTGGAAGTGTCTGAAGCAGTCCAGACACGCTGCCTGCTGTCTGCGGAGTGGTGGGGGGCTAAGGGCCTGCAGTGCTAGGGAAGGCTCTGGTGGATTCCAGGCCTTTGACAATGACAGGAGAGGGAAATAACTATCCATCAGCTAATGGTGTGCAAGGTCAAGGGTGGCGAAAGTGACAATGTTACACATTAATGGGGTTCTGTAGTTCTGTGGACAGTGGGACATTTCTTGCAAATACACAGGCTAAGAGAATCAGCTGCAGGTGACTGGGCTGGACTGCATGAGCTTCCCTGTCTGTGAGGCTGCCAGTGCAGAATCTTTCCAGGTACACTTGTTCTGTGTTTTCATGGAGCAGCAGCAGGCCAGCCTCCTGCAGCCTGGCTGGCAGGTAGCGCCCGAGGTCCCCACAGAACCCAGGACTAGGAGCCCAGCACTGGGTGGGAAGCTAGCACTGCCCTGGGCTCCAGGGATGTCCTGCATGGCAGGTGGCTAGAGGCTGGCTCCCGAGTCCAAAGCTTTGGATTCCAAACTGGCTGCCTTGCACTGCAGGGTGGGTTAATCTTCTCTATTCATTTTTCCAGCATTTTTTAGAGTGTGAGTGTGAACACACACATGCACAGGTCAGAGGGCAACTTTCAGGAGCTGGCTCTCTTTCTGCCCTGCCGAGGCAAGTTCCTCGTCTCTGTTCTTGGCCAGCTGGCTCACCACTCCCATCTTTTAAGAGTGCTAGGATTGCACATGTATGCCACGGAATCTGGCTTTTTTATGTGGGTTCCTGGGCTCGAACTCCAGTGACTGGGCTTTTGCCGCAAGCCCATTCACCTGCCGAGGAGGCATCTGGATGCCCCTCATATTTACTTTAAAAGCCCATTAAAGCGGCATGGTGAGCCCTTCTGGTCTGGCTGCAGGGGAAGGACTGAACACTGGGCTTGGCCTGCATCTGTGGCCTTGAGTCTTTGCTGAATTGGCAGTAGTACATTGTGAGGGCAAACTTGGGATAGGGCCACCAAATCAGACCCTGAGCTCCTGGGGCTGCTCTACCAGCAGCCACAAAACAGTTTGGCTATGCTGAAGATGCCAGCCTTTGTGGTGTGAGGATGGGGCTGCCTGCCCGCCCGGCCCAGGAGCCAGCAGAGGTCCAGCTGTTGTATCATTAGCTCTAACTATTCCACTAAACTTTCCCAACTGGAGCTGGTGAGCAGGGCAGAGCTGCCTCTCCCAGGGAGCATGCGGGAGAGGTGCCAGTGTCTCCATGGCAACGCAGCCAAGTGGAATCTGTGGAAGTTCCTTAGACTCCCCATGTCACGTCAGGAGCATTTTTCACGATTAAGCTGCTTACCAGAAGGGCTCAGAGGAGGCCTATTATATTTCATAAAAATGGAAACGACAGAGCAGGTCGGACCGCCAGCCGGGTGGTTTTAAACTGGGTCCAAGAGAAACACTGTGGGGTCTTCGCTGGGCCAAACTAGGCCTTGGTGTTTAGTGATGCCTCAAAGCAATCTTCTACAGGAGGGACAAGCCAGAAACAAATGTACTGACCAAGCATGGCCTGGGCCTGCACAGCTGAGAGGATGAAGGCTGTCTTGAGGACCAGGCACCATCAGAGGGGTGTCTCCAGGAGGGCATGGAACCCAGTGCAGGGCCCTGCTCTGGCAGGTACTTCGTGTGGTCTGGATACTGGCCTCTGCCCTTGGCTGGCTCACCTAGCTCCTCTGTCATTCAAGAAGGCTCAGGGTGAGACCACAGCCAGAGGCCCTGGACACTCCATGCCATAGCAGAGCATGCAGTACACACAGAATGCAGCGATGACAGTGAGGAACTAGGCCAACTCCATCGCCATGAAGTAAAAACTAAGACCACATGTGTGGACCAGCAGCAGGAGGAGGCGGCAGGCAGATCTGCGTGTGATGACAGCCTGATCTATGTAGTGAGTTCCAGGCCAGTCAGTGCTGTATGTCTCAAAAATAAAACTGTTAAGTCTGGTTGTGGTGGTGCATGTTTTAATCTTAGCACTCAGGAGACAGAGGCAGGTGGATCTCTGTGAGTGCAAGGCCAGCTTGGTGTAGAGAGCAAGTTCGAGGCCAGCCAGGGCTGCACAGTGAGAGTCAGTCTCAAACAAAGTCTAGGCTGACTAAGCTCAACTCAGGAAACACCTTGCAACTGTGAGATGAGGCTCAAATGCAAGAGCGTGCCCGTTTGCACTCCTCTGCTAGTGTCTCCAGAAGCGTGGCCCTACCTGCTCTCTCCTTCCACTTCCACATGTGCTAAGTGCAGGCCCCAGCTGAAGGGCCCAGAGATGACCAGAACGCATCCCAGCTCTCAGAAGTTGTGCCTTCTGGTTTTAGGGCTCCAGGGAGCCCCAGGTAGCTGAGAGCAGCCCATGCACACAGAAGTTGAGGGACTTCAGGTTAGGTGGGAGAAGGGAGGGTCACACATTAAACTTACACTTTCTGGAATGCAGGAAAACTTCTCTGAAATCATGAAAGGCACACCATCCATCGCTGTAAGAGGAAAGAAGAGAAAAACATTGAGGACACCACTGCTGTCCAGGAAGCTAAGCTGTCAGTCCAGAGAGAGCCGACCAGGCCCTGGCTGGAAGTAGGTGCTGCCCAGTTCAAGTGAGTGGGAGTCACAGAGTGCCCTCCATTCCCAGGGACCACATACCCAGATGCAGACGCCTCATGTGGATCCTCTGAGTGCAGTTAGTCATGCAGAGAGGGTGGGGGAGTAGCACAGGGCTGGTCCGGAAGCCCTCTCCCAACCTTACCCAGGAGTCTGACCGATGTCCTAAGTGGTGAGAGCCACTAAGGGCCTAACACCAGGAAGGAAGTGATGTATGGCTAGGAGGGGACAGAAGTGCATTCTGGGAGGAAGCTCGCAGTAGCATGTCCATTGTACATTCTCTAGGCTGAGCCATCACCTCTCCTGGGTGGTGTTGGGTGCTCATCAGGGTCTCCATGGAAGGACAAGTCAGAATGACTTGGTCAGAATGACTGAACTTGAGTCCTGGCCTGGACTTGTGGTGAAGTCAGTCACGTGTGAAAGAAGCATGGTTAATAGCTTCGAGGTGTGCTTTGGGTCTGCAGTAAAGTGGGCCCAGAACTTGTCAGGGCCGTGAAGAGTGGACTCAGTGTGTGGGAAAGGGGAACACATGCTCATGGTGACTGATTCCTTGTCAGAGCTTCAGGGCTGAGTCCAACAGGACATGAGGGGAAGGGTGTGGAATGAGCAGCCTGTGAAGGAGAGATGCAGGGACCTGGAAACTCAGTCCCTTTCTGTACCACATGCCCTGCAATCTACGTGTGTCTAGATCTCCACTGCCAAAGTGGTGGCCATCTTGCCACAGAGGAGCCTGTGATGCATGGTCCTCACAGTGTGACCCATGGACTGCTGCTGACTGAGACACTAGTCTTGCACAGACAAGATGGAGCTGAGGCAAAATTCAGCCTATACATCTGGCCCTCAGCGCAGGGTCCTGCAGCCTGCAGTGAGGGGGAGGTTGTGGCAGATAGTGGTTTTAGAATGGGCATTGTAGGTCCCACCCCCCCATCTCCTAAAATGAAGGCTTCCTGGGTATTCAAACGCTGAGCCCAACTTCTAGGGCTAGGGCAGAAGAGAAGCAGGAGTGGAGAGGAGATGCAGGAGGAAGGCACAGAGGCCTGCCCGCCTGCCCGGAGTGCTTCTACAAGATGTGCCCTGCAGTGTGTGCACAATACTGCAGGAAGGGAGGGAACAAAGGGCAGGGCTGGCCTGTACCGGGAGCCCTCTGCAGGACCACCTCCTGTGTGTTTTACAGGCTCAACAAACACCTGCGGCAGGGACTGGCTCCCACTGCAGCTGGGTCCCACTACCCAGGAGAGGATGAGAGCAGCATGATGTATGTGAAACTAGCCCAGGGAGGAAGGACAGAGTCCATGTCACAGACCCACACGCAAACACCCTGGACGGCCTGAAGACCTATCACCGCAGGCAGTGCCACAGATGAAGGGTCCTTGGGAAGCCACACGCTTGCCAGAGAGGGATGGAGGTCCCATCAACACCCGGAAAAGCCTCCATGGCTCCTGCCACTGGCCACCCAATGTGAACTCTAAGCTTCCATTTGCCCTGCACAGCTCTTGGGTGCTCTAACCTCAGATGCTTGCTGGGTCCAGGGCCCTCATATCACTTCCAATCATTTTGAGATGACGAACCAGAGGGTCCAGAGGGAGAGCCTACTAAGGTCAGACAGGCAGGAAGCAGTAACCTGGAAGCCCTGACTTAGGACAGTTGGACACAGACAACTGACATGGGCGTGTGCACAGCACTGCTCCCACCGCTGTGCGGGGGCTAGCGATGCTTCTCCTTAGCCACTTCTACAGGCCGTCCTCACTGGGAGCCTTATGGGAGCTCTGGGGCCTACCAGACGACAGAGGGCAGAGTGTCTCACACTGTGAGAAACATGAGGCTGCATGACGGTGGCCACCAGGATGGTGGTGGCAGATACACTCCTGCCTGGATAGGCAACAGAGGTGGAAGCCCCTTGTGCCCAGTCCTGATGGAAAGAAGCCATTTGGTAAAGTGACTGAGGTCACATTTGGTAAAGGGGACTCATAACAGGAGGCTGGGCAGTCAGACACTCCCCTCATCACTAGAGAACAGATCTTAGCCCATCTGGTAGAACCAGCATCACAGTGCTCAAGAGAAACTGCCTAGATAGAGCTCCCGGTGCATAGGACACACCAAAGCAGATGTGACCTCCAGGCCATGCTTACCGGCCAAATTGCATTTAAAAACATCCAGTGTGTATGTGGCTGGGGGCAAGGCACTGGAGAGATGGTTCAGTGGCTAAAATCTTTCAGAGGACACTGGGTTTCATTCCCAGCACCCAAATGGTAGCTCACAACCATCTGTAACTCCAGTTCCAGAGGATCTGACACCCTCTTCTGGCCTCCATGAGCACTGTATGTGGTGCACAGATAGGCATGCAGGCAAACATTCATACACATAAAATAAATACGTCTTAAGAAATTTGGTAGGGGCTGGTGAGATGCTCAGCGGGTAAAGGAGCATGCTGCACAAATTCAACAAGTTGAGTTTGAGCCCCGGAATCACAGAAAGGTCGAATGACGGAAATGATACCACAAAGTTGTCATCTGGCTTCCACAGTGGCATCCACCTCCCCTTCCATAGGACACAGCCTGCACTGGAGAGGCAGATTAACCAACCGTTCTGCAGGGGTCAGGACATCCTGTTATCTAAGAAGAAACACGGGATAGGGACCTAGTAGGAATGCTTGTTAATTGGCCAGCAGTGAAATCTGATAAAGGGCGCAGAATATTGATATTTGGGCTACGTCAGAGCATGAAATTTCCCAGGGACAATGTAACACCTTATAGTTTAGGTCCAGTTGTACAGGATGAACGGAAGACATGCACAGTAACAAAAGGGGAAATGGCTTAGTGTTGGTCGGACACATCAGTGTGATTTGATTATGAACATGGAAGGTGCCTCCTCAAAGCCACAGTGCCACATGATGGCCACAGGATCCGGGTGATACTTGGTCTGCTTTGAGCTTGTATAATATTCTCGCACGATCATCCTGAGAACCGATAAAACAGGGAGGGCACTGTAGGGCCCTAAGCTAACTCCACGTGGAAACGGAGAGGCAGACTCAGGCCTGCTGCCCCAGGGAGGTGAGACTCGGCCCAGCACTCAGCATTTGACACATGCGAGAAGAGAAGGCTCGTGGGGGGTGGGGGTGGGGGGGTGGTGGTGGGGTGGGGTGGGGTGGCATAAGCCCCTATCTGCTAAGAAACCTCAGCTGCAGGGAGGAGGGCTGGCCAGACCAACCACTGTTCAGGGGCCTCGCTTCCCTCGTGGAAGATCACTGCACAGAGCAAACAGGGAGAACAACTTGCTGGGCCGGAGCAGGGTTTGTGTGTTGCGAGTTTAGCTGTAGGAGGAAAGGCGCCCTCTGATTCAAAAGCATCCATTCCTAAGAGTCTTATCTGGATGGCCTTCCATATTTGAAAATATTCAGAGGTTTGGGAAACATAATCCCTAAAAATGATGGCAAGCATTTTTCATGTGGTCCCCAAGATTGCTCATAAATCATCTCTGTCCTCCTTCTGATGGGGAGCCCTGTTCCCTTCCTTCCTCTCTCCTTCCCCAGCTAGGGCTGGTATGTTTTCATCACGACTGTTCTAGAGTAGAAGCATGGATTGCTGTCTTAGCTACTGGCCTCTCACTGAACCTACTCAGGGCCACACACTGCTGTGACTTGGTTCACAGGGTCACCATGCTCTGCCAACCAGCAAGAGTTAGGGCAGGGCTTCTCCCTGACCCTGCCTGACCTGTGTGCATGGTCATGGAATGACACCAGAGCAGGTACTGGTCCTTTCTCCGAGTAGGGTTCCCAGGTGGCATCACAAGGGCTCCTTCGAGCCTTGCAGGTAATGAGAGAAGAAAGGTAGAGGACCCACGGTCCCTCCAAGGTCTCTTCCACAAAAGAGAAGCAAGGAACCTGGTTCCTTCCCTTGTACAAGATGGTGAACCTCCAGCCTTCCTACCTGCGGCCTCTTCACCCAAGTCAGGCACTCAGGATTTCAGGCTGTGATAGAGCTAGAGGTAGGGTCCATAGCCTGGCCTGTGCTGCAAGGGTGGGCCGGTGGCTGTGTCCACACTGGGCCACCACACTTTTGAGCCTGTCTGTAAAATGGGTCTCACACTACGGTAGCTCAGGACACATTTGATGACAGCAGCCAGGGGTCTGCTGTGGAGACGGCATCCAGGACTGTGGCTCCCGATATCTGACTAGAGCTGTGTCCCTTTAGTGTCAGGCCACTGCTTTCTTCTTTTTACTTAAAAAAGAAAATTGGTGGCAGTTTTAACAAATGCCGATCCATGGATGGAGCAACAAGGAGCAGATGAAAGCGAGGATGTGCCGTGGGCTCCGTAGCGCAATTAGCATTCTCCTAAACAAACGAGCTGCAACAGAGCTGTAATTAAGCAGGCCTGTAATTAAGTATATGCCCTTTATCATAACGATCATGCTTAAAAATGGCACGAAGCATGGAACTGTGTTATTAATGCTGTAATCCCAGACTGAAGAGCAAGTACATAGAAATCTGCATGTCAGGCCTGTCACCGCGAGTGTTTGTAAAATACATTAAAGAAAGAAGCCCCCAAACAATGAGCTCGTTCAACTGTTCTTTTTACAACCAGGCAGCACAAGTCAAGAGGACTGTGAATGCTTACTGATCCTGAGGTTTAAACAAATACAGCTGTAATCTGCTGCATGCCTCACCCCCACTGCAAAGAGGGGGTGTCTGGAGCTGTTTTCTCTTCTTTGGCTGACCCAGACCCCGTCTTTGCTGCTCTCAGGGAAGCTGACCAGTTTGCATGCTGCATCTGGTTGGACATCAAATTGGATTTCTGCTCCCACAGATAACGCTATGAACCTGTAGGAAGTCTGCCTGGCAAATGGGCTCCCCATCACAGCTCCTGCCTCCTCCCTTTGTGTGGAAACTATCATTTTACTTCCCAAAGCCATCCCTAGAGCTCGCCTTTGATCCCCCATCTTGACACATGCCTCAGGCTTCTTCAGACTCTACACAAACCACCCACTGACCAGCTCCCAGGGTTCCGGACCTCGGGCCCTCCACCATCACCCAAAGTTGCTCAGAGCAGTCAACTCCATCCCTCCTTGACATCTCCACAAGCAGAAGGGACAAGGATACTTAGATTTCTTCTCAACATGCTTGATAAAGAGTCATAAAACAGAGTTGTAAAGATGTAAACTTTAAAACAAAATCCCATTCCCAGCGCCTCTGCTGTTACCTGCTTACAGTTACCACCCAGTGGCAGGTGAGCAGGTAATGGTATCTGGATGTCCTAGAGGAGACTTGGCAAACTGGCTTACTGGCAGGTAGTCATTTTTGAAATGGAATTCAGTGTGGCTGCAGTGGTGGGGAGCCTTTAATCTCCTCTACCTGCTTGGGGCTCCCACCCCTCCCCTCCTTTTCCTGTGGCATTCCTAAAGTCCTTTGCAATTTGGATGGGAGAAGTGCCAACAGCTCAAGATCTCAAGGCCATTTCTCAAAAACTCATTTACAAACCAAAACACGGGGGAGGAGGGGGGCACGTCCTGCTTTCTGGGTGACTCACTTTGGAGATATCTTTGGAAGATATTTGTGGACGCCTCCAGAGCTGTCTGCTCAGTGACATTCCAATTGAGTTTACACAAGGCCAACAACTTCCTTCTAGGTCCCCAAAGTAATTTGTTTTGCCATGTTATTCATAAGCCAAAGGAGCAATTTATCAGCCACAGTCCGAGACTCTGGAGCCCCACGCTCAAGAGGAAGAAGTGTGGGCACTGGTGTCAGTCACATGTGCGTTGGTGCCAGCTTGCTAGGCGTGTGGTTTTGGGTCAGTCACTTAATGCCGAGTCAGAGTTTCACCTGCCTCACTGGCGATGCCGGGGTGGGGGTGAGGCGGCAAGCATGAATGAGCCGAGCATAGCCTTTCTAGGGCAGTCACTTGACACATGATTCTCATAGACAGAGCACAGCCCCTTTCTTTGGGGACGAGTCCAGAGCACAACCTCCTACCCCACAACTGCTGTGACCAGGACAAGGGCCGATCTACCTGACCTTTCTTTCAACTGTAAAAGAAAATGATAATATCTGGGCCACTCCTGTCGCGATGAGATGAAACCACAAAGCCCATGTACAGACAAGCTTCTTGGTTGGTGAGGGATGGCGATATTACTGCTGCACAGAGGAAAAGGCCCTTCACAAATCCGTGTATCCATAGTAAACCATCTCACCCGTGAGTCCCAGTCAAAGGCTCCCAGAGGTATAGATGCAATGTCTGCCCTGCACTGTGGTATGATGCACAGGGTACCCAACAGTGCCCTCCCTGCCATCTGTTCTCTTGGCAGTTACAAGCAAAGCTTGATCCAGAAATGAGGTTCTGGAGCAGTCTGGTACCACACAGGTAAGGAGTAAGATGTGAGGCGACTGAAGAAAACCAAGGCTGCATCTTAGCCAGGTCTCCCTTAGCCAGAATGTCATTGTGGTTAAATATTCCTGAGCTGCAGCTAGGCTTGTGCTATCCTCCACATGAACTAATGAAGGGTCTGTATCCTCAAGAGACCTGGCACCATTCAAATACCGTTTGCATTGTAGTTTTGACCTCAAGCCTAGCCCCACGGGCTTTTCTAGAGGACCATGGGAAGAAATACCACGAAAGGGAAATCTGGTTCATTATGAGTTGGGAGGGGAAAAGGGTCACCTCACCCCATGAATATGTCACCTCATAAATATCCCTAAAACTTTAAAGTCCACATTACAGAGCACACTGGGCTGCATCCCACCATCTCTTTTTGACTGTTGGTTTTGCTCTGCTAAATGAACTTCAGCTTAAAATATCCGTGACTTGATTGAATTCTTTCCTTCAAGAAAACAAGAACTGAGGGCCCCGCCCCCTAACAGGTCCCTTTGTTTAATGTCCCCTGGAAAGAGTCCTAACGGGCTGAGAGCCCAGGTGGGGGTGGAGGCCTTGCTTAAGTGGGTGCAAGGCCTTGGGTTCCACCCCACAGGTGGAAACAGAACACAAACAAAACTGCTATAAAGAAGTCCAAGCTAATAAACTACAGGTGTCTCCCACTAACAGACACTCCCCAGGTTCTGTTGGGCACAAGCAAGCATTCTGGATCTCACATACACACAATCACCTCCAGACCCATCTCTACACAAAATGCCCGACTCTGTCACTTCAATTGAGGGGTGATTCCTCTCCACACCCTGCTCAGAGCAGCCCCTCCTCTAGGGGTTCTTGGCGAGCTCTGGGAGCAGGAAGGGTAGGAGGGCATGTCCTATCCCAGGGGGGCCTAGAAATCCAGCTAGGACAGCTGCATTCCTCTGAGGAAACTTTAGAACTCCGGATGGCTTTGCTCCAAGACCATTTGCACTTGGCGTAAGGTGAAGACAGTTGTCTCAGGATCACATCCATGGGACTAACGGGAGGCCTCTACAGTCAGGAGGCTCTGGAGTCAGTGCTCATACCTGCCGTTCCAGGGCAGAAAGCCTGTTGGCCAGCAGGAGATGAAGCCTGGGGGCGTGGCTGTGCAGAAAGGAAGGCAGGCCTGTTCTTGAGGAACAGCACTCCTCAGGGAAGCCGGCGTACTGTAAAACAAGGGCCATTCCCATCCAGCCACTTCACTGTTACTGGAGGCAAGTTTGGCTCCACTGGACAGGCCCTGCTGGCTGAGCAACACACAACCGCCTTTGTGGGGGTGGACACCTCAGGAGGGGAGGGGCGCCTTCCCTTCCAGGACCTCTTGTCACCACAACACCAACACAATCTTAAACTGTATTTTTTCTTTTCTCTGACACAGGGTTTCTTTGTGTTGCTCTGGCTGTCCTGGAACTCATTTTGTAGACCAGGCTTGCCTCGAACTCACAGAGACCTGTCTGCCTCTGCCTTCTTAGTGCTGGGTTTAAAGGTGTGCGCCACCACTGCCAGCTAAATTACAGTTTGAATGTCTCAATATATGAATCTGTTTTCCAAGGAATCCATCCCTAAAGGCCGGCTAAGCTAACACACTCTGAACCCTAGGCCAGGGGTCTGCATGGGCCTTGGGCCTGTAGCTGTTTTCTGTGCATTTATGTGTGTCTGAAAGTGTAAAGAACATACTTTGTGTGTTTGTGCATGCATGTGTGTGTTGTAACAAAATCAGCACCGCAGTGTAACCGCTCTGCACTTTTTCACTTAGCTGTGGAATTTTCCATGTCAGAAGGGGAAATTCTAACTCGGGCTTTTAACGACTGCACAGGAGTAGGGTGCAGAGACCCATGGCCAGTGCCTTGACTGTCATCCCAGATGGCTGCTAGAAGAGTCACACAGGGGCTTGTGGGCTGGGAAGACAGGAAGAGTCAACTTCAGGATATTATCCTAGCAGATGGGGCATTCCAACCATCCAGTCTAGCTAGGGTGACCGACAGAAGAACCACCCAGGAGACCTCCTGGCTGGTTTTCCTTTTGTCAGTGTGACATGTTGGAGTCACGTGGGAAGAAGAACCTCCATTGGAGCAACATCTCCATCAGACAGCCCACAGGAAAGTCTGTGAGCATTTTCTTTTTTTTAATTGAAAATGAATTTTCACACAATATATTTTGATCACGGTTTTTTTCCCCATCCCTATGGAGCACTTTCTTAATTAATGATTGATGAGGGAGGATCCAGATCACTCTGGGTGATGCCATTGCTGGGCACGTTGTCCCAGATAGTATAAGGAAGCAAGCTGAGTAGCCAGTAAGCAGCACCTCTCCATGGCCTCCGTTTCAGTTTCTGCCTCCAGGTTCCTGCCTGACTTCCTTCAATCATGGACTGTGATATAGAAATATAAGATGAAACAAACCTTTTTCTCTCCAAGTTGCTTTGGGTTTTATCACACAAAAAGAAACCATAAGAGAGACATATTGGTACCGGGTTTGTGGGGTACTGTTGTGACACACCTGACTGAGTTTGGGAAGACTGTGGAGTCACTTCAGCTTTTTGGCTGGAAAAGGCATTGAGTGATCAGGGCTGGCTGAGCCGTTGTGGGAACTTAGAACGTAGTGCTGAGAGCAGATGATAGAGACCTGGCTCGTGCAGTTTCCAAAGGAAGTAAAGACTCTGCTGTGCTATTCTGTAACAAGACTATACAGCTCTGAAGAATTATCTGTGATCAGCAAGAGACAGACCCACTGAAGTACAGCCTTTGCCTTGCTGGGACAATTAATACTGGTCACCTGGGGCTGGAAGAGTAAGCTGTGATTAGGAAAAGACCAGCATCACTGAGACAAAATCTTCTGGGGAGTGTTTTCTCAGCACTCAGAAGTTATGGCCCAGATGGGGCCAAGGCTGCATTTCATGCTGGCAGCAGAGTTTGGTATAAGGAAGCAAGAGTAAAAGTCTTGTAAGAGTCTCCCAGGTGATACTGGTTTTGAAGGCATGACAAGGTCATGAGAGCAGCTAAGACTTGGCATCATAAGAGCCTAGGAGAGCCTATTGGTGAAGGCACAGCCCAGTTGCAATGAAGACTCCGGCATTTTGGGGATGCCAGTACCATGGGACTACCACCAAGGACAGCAACAGCTGTGGCGTGCCCAGCCTGAGTCTGTGAGGTGAGCTCTGGGTGCTATGAATGGCAAGCCGGAGGGGTGGAGCTGCACAAGTCCTGTGGAATCCAGAGGGTCTTAAGTGAATTCCAGATGCCATGCACCATGCTTTCCACACCACTGGACTTTGGTTTTGCTTTGAAATGATTATAACTATGCCTTGGCCTTTCCTATTTGAAATAAGAAGTATGTAGCCCAATTTTTGATGTTACAGGAGCCCACAACTAGGAGACTTTTGTGGTGGTATTATGTTCCCCAAAATGTTGTGCACCCTAATAAACTTATCTGGGGTCAGAGAACAGAAAAGCCACAATATTAAGCATAGAGGTTAGGCAGTGACACTCACATATTTAATCCTAGCATTCCACACAGAAATCCCTCTGGATCTCTGAGTTCAAGGTCACATTGGAAACAGACTGGCATAGTGACACACACCTTTAATGCCAAGAAGTGAGCCTTTAATCCTAGGGAGTGATGGCAGAAAGTAGAAAGATATATAAGGCATGAAGACCAGAAACTAGAAGCATTTGGCTGGTTAGGCTTTTAGGCTTTGAGCAGCAGTTGAGCTGAGACCCATTCTGGATGAGGACTCAGAGGCTTCCAGCCTGAGGAAACAGGATCAGCTGAGTAACTAGCAAGGTGAGGTAGCTGTGGCTTGTTCTGTCTCTCTGATCTTCCAGCATTCACCCCAATACCTGGCTCCGGATTTGATTTTATTAACAAGACCTTTTAAGATTCCTGCTACAGACTTTGGATATTTTAGAGAGACCTTGTACTTTGAAAGAGACTTTGGATGTTTTAAATGGACTGAATTTTTAGTGTTTGAATTCCTAAAGACTGTGGGAATTTTAAAAATTGGAATGTTTTTATTTTGTGATGTTGATATTGAGACACTGGGGATAAACATAAAAGGAAAGGTTATGGTTTAATTGTAATGCATCAGTGTGCCAAGTTGACAAGTGGTCAATTGTCCTGGCTGGTTTGTTTGCCTGTTTTGTTTTTGTTCAACTTGACACAAGTTAGAGGTATATAGAAAGAGGAACCCAACTGGGGCAATGCTTCCATCAGGCTGCTTGTAGGCAAGTCTTGGGGGGGTTATTTTCTTGATTAATGATAGACATGGGAGGGCCTGGGCCACTGGGGGTGGTGCCAGCCTAGGCCTGCAATCCAGGTTGGTATAAAGAAGCAAGCTGAGCAAGCCAGTAAGCAACAGTCATCCATGGACTCTGCTTCAGCCCTATCTCCAGGTTCCTGCCTTAAGTTCCTATCCTGACTTCTTTGATGATGGACTCTGATGCGAAAGTATAAGATGAAACAAGTGCCTCCCCAGGTTGCTTTTGATTATTTTGATTGGGTGTTTAATTATTTCACCCAAACCCTAATTAATACAGGTAGTAAAGCTGGTGCAGGTGCTTAGGGCAAGGGCTGTTTGCGAAAGGAGTGTAGGAGAGGGAATGTACAGAAGCAGACATACATGGAAGAACTGAGAGCCTGGGAACTGGGCTAAAGGAGCAGGGTGATGGAATGAGATGCCAGGAATTGCTATGAGGGTGGACAAGCCAGCAGCCAGCAGATGAGATGGGGTTTCCATCTAGCATGTGCTTTTTGAGGGGCACTTGTGAGGTCCAACAGAAGAAAACTGGTTCGTGTAGGTTGGAACACCATGGGCCAAACTGTTAGGATTAACTAGTGAGGACAAGAGAGAAAAGTGCCAGGCCTGGTACCCCGAGAGGGAGAGAGAGAAGAGGGGGCACAGAGAGAGACTATGTGGTATGGCCCAGAGCAGGGTTAGTCAGCATAACCCTGGCTTCCGTGTCTAGGTGGAGGGACTAAGATGGAGATGGAAATACAGGACTGTGTGTGGACACCTGGACACATGCACAAACACATGCTTCTCAGCTGAGGGCCTAGAATCAAGGGCACTTGGGAGCAGCATGCGCGCTTGGAACCCTGGCTTTTGTTTCTTACACCCTGCTCTACAAGAAGCAGGCTCTCAGAGAAACGGCTGATTCTAGACTGAAAAGGAAAACCAGGAACTCCTTAAGCCAGAAAACAAAGACACTCACAGAACCATGCAAACATGGAAGCTGGCTTGACGGAGCTCCTGCTGGTAACTATTCGACAATCTGAGTATCTAAGGAAATGACAAAGGACACAGGTGGGGTGGTACATGCCAGTGATACCAAATGCAGGAGGTTGAAACAGGAGGATTGAAAGTTCAAAACCTGCCTGAGCTACACAGCTGTCTTAGGAAGAAAAAGGAGGTCAACAAACAAGAAGCCGCTGGTTCATGCTGATATAAGCTGATAAACATATCCACAGGTTGAGAGAAAGCCCCTCCTCATCAAATGCCAACCCCCAAATCTGAACGATTGACAGTGACAGCCAATGGCTGCCAAGTCCAAGTGTGCCAAGGGACAGGCTGCTGTGTCCAGAAGCATCTCACTCCCCAGACTGTATGCCCATTACATAAGGGACAACAGTGACTTCTCAGTGAAAACCCAGGGAACCTGTGCTAACCCCAGTGCTGAGTTGTGACAGCCTGTTGATCCCCGATGTCCACCCCGAGGAAGACAGAACAGCGTGGGTGCTGTCCCTGTGGCATGCACAGCACACACCTATGCCGACAGAAGCCGAATCCAAGTTCAGGCTGAGGGACAGGGCCCAGCACAAGGCCCTAGGCACAAGGCACTAAGCGCAAGCCAGGACTCTTCCCTATTCTACTCGCCGACTGAGCAAAGGTGAGTGTGATCCACCCAAACCTGATTTCCTGAGTCAGTAGCACACACAGGTTATTATGTCTACCCCAGGGCTGAGATCCAGTTTTTAATAGGAATTATCTCAAACACCAGATTTCTTAACTATGAAGTATATATCTCTGAGGCATCATTATAAAGTGCTCCAAAGTAGATGTAAATAAATTCAACACTGAGATCCTTTCTTTTTTCCCAGTGGCCAGAGGAAGCCCTGTGGCTGGAACAGGTGTCTCTGAGAGTAGGTAGGGGTTGGTAGGCGGCAAAAATACCACATGGGCCTAACCCAGCACCCATCCGTCTGCAAAGGGACATGGATGCCATCACGAAGTATAACCTGCTTTCCTTCTCCTCCATCAGGGCTTGGCAATGTGACTTGCTTTGGCTAATGGTGTCACAATGTCTATGTGACACCAGTTTGTACACCTGGGAGTGTGGTCCCCTGCTGTGTCCCAGCTGTGCTGGCTGTGTGGAGTGAAGGCCAATGGTCCTGGTTCTGCTCTTCCCACATCAATGAAGTTGTCCCCTGCCATACGTGTGAATGGTTCCATTCATGACCATCTAGTCCAACCACCTGTGACCACAGAACCCTGAGTGATTATAACTGTTGGCTAGCTCAAGCCCTAAGTCTTAGGGGAGGTAATAAGGCAAAGAAACTGACAGGGGCTTTGAAGAGAAAATTCAGAGATTTTTCAGATGCTTTGGCTGGCTGGGCACACTCCATGCACCGTCTGTCTCCAGTTCCCCAGTACTAGGTTGCACACTTGCACCACCACATCTGACACTTTACCATTTATGTGGGTTCTGGGGATTGAACTCAGGTCCTCATGCTTGAAGGACAAGCATTTTACTGACAGAGCCAACTCCCCCGCCTAAGCCAATGCCTTTTACTTTGATTCCAATCTTCCCAAGTATTTCAGCAGTAAGAACAGCCTGTGAACAGCACATACTAGATAAGTATAGTGTCCCCCCCCCAACAAAAAGAGCCAAACACCTCCTTGAACAAACCCCCAAAAAACCAACATCCCCTCCTACCCCCAGACCCAGACCCCAGAGGTGACAATCTACCACCAAGATCTTCCTCTCAGACAGTGGAGTCCATCCCTATCCTGGCTGTCTGAGGGCCACTCCCATGGTGAGGGCATGGAAGGATGAAGACCTGAATGTTAACCATGATCAGGAGCCCAGAGAAGGGCACCTCATCCACACAGGACACAGTAAGCCACAGCCACCCTCCCCACATGGCGTTTTACAGGTAAACTCTCTAGGTTTTGGTGATGGGACGAAAGAACAGCTGAGGCTCAACTAATGACTGGAGTGACATCCACTGTGATCTGCAAATGTCATGAGTGTGCTGCTGTCTATCAATTCACTGTGAAGTACAAAACCACAAACTACCCAGGTGTAACATTAACCGTTAGAGGGCATACAGCATCACACACACACACACACACACACACACACACACACACACACACACATCACATACCCCACACAGACATATACACCACACACACACCACACACATAACACACACACACACACACACACACACACACACACACACACACTACACACATATATACACTATACACACACCACACACATACATACCACATACATACACACCACACACACCACACACATACACATACCACACACACATTAAACACACCACACATATATACCACATACATATACACTACACACACCATACACATACACCACATACCCCACACACCATACACATACACCACATACCCCACACACACACCACACACACCACACATCCTCTAAATATTGGTGGCTGGTTCACTTCCAGAGGAAACAGGTGTGAGGCCACCTCCTGTACTTTCTGACTGTACTGGTCACCTAACAGCAGCAATCCAAGGCATGATCATCTCCTCTGACACCTCCCCCACCCCAGGCAAACAACTCCATCAGCTACTCTGGCCCACGGTGGAGCTTGGCCTTGAGGTTTAACAACAGCACCCATGGAATCACTCTGACTTCTCCAATGGTGAACTTTCCCAGGCAACACGAGCTGAGCTAATGAGCATGGGGATGACAAAAAAATCTTCACCCAAGGTTCTTTGAACTCTCCAGGATAATAAGTACTTGTTCCTTTCTACAATGGGCATATAAAAGAGAAATCTAAATAATAATTGCTGTAATTATCTTGCAAAATATGCAGAGATTAATGGTGACTATGAAAATGTCTAATTGTTCTCTGAAGTCACTGCTAATCAAGTAGTACCCCGAAACGGCCGCTGCCAAGGAACTTCTGACACTGAACCGCAGGTGGGCAAGGGGATGTGTCACTGTGCCTTTCTCCCCAGAAAATCTTACCCTGTCTTTATGAAATCCGTTTTCATCACTCCCAACCCCCGGCCCACATTTTAACTCTTCACACCGGTGCTCTGGAGAGGCTTCCAAGACACCCTGAGCGGGCTGCGTGGTGTCACTGTGGTTCAAAGCCCCAAGTTCAACTTGTTATTTATTCAAATAATTAATTACTCGTGTATCCATCGAGCAGTTTGTCATGACACATTAATGACTTGATAGACTTCCATGAACTGGTGAACACAGAACAGCAGAGCGTTTTTATCGTCATTTAATTTTAAAACGATCCTGTGTGAAATTATCTCGTCGTGAGTGATGGGCGCATAAAGAACCGACTCAGCAAAGCCCCTTTTGGATCATTGCCTTATTAATGGGTAACGTCAGGGGAATGAAAAATGCTAACATTGTCATATTCTGCTGCTGGGTGGAGACGGATGGCGGGAGAGTGGGCGAGGGCTCTGCATGATCCCTGCCACGAGTGGCACTCCCCCTTCCTCACACCACAGCCAGAACACCCACGAGCCCACCCAGCGGTCCAGAAGCCCAGGCGCCCTATCTTGGAGTTTACTGCTCTTAACATAGGCGTGTGGTCTCTTCTCTCTTAAACTTGGGTTTTCCGTGAGTGATATAAAAGCATTCCGCTTTATTGCTTTGAACATTAGATGTTATTAATCCAATAAAAGTACGTTAAAGATATTGCTGTCACCTTTAAATGTGAAATGATATTAGGAGCTTAAAAATGCTGGGGTAGGAAAAAAGATGTTCTTGTTGCTTTCAAGTCTTCAGATGCCCATGCTGGGCTGAGGATAAAACCCCATGTCTACACAGCTCCACAGCACAGCATCTGCTTAAGAGCTGCCCTGTTTGGCTCAGCTCTCTCTTCTCTCATACCCTGTTTCAATTGCAAACTTGGGAGTCTTCAGAATGACTTTCCTCAGTGCCACTGATAGCCAGCGGACATGGCTGGTGATCTGCAGAGCTAGTGCTAGCTGCTAGAAATGCTGGGCTGCTCGACAGCTGCAGGCCTGCACCCCAGGGACCACAGCAGGGAGTGGGGAGCCAGGTGCTATCCCTTGCCTTCTAAAGGAAGGGGGACACCAGCTTTGTCTTCCAAGCTTCCTGCTTCTGCTTTGGCTTAGCCAGGAACAGCATCACCATTCGCATGGATGTCCTCCTTCCTATCTGCCACACTAGTTGCCAGAGCTTAGACTTCTGAGAGGATGGCAGCCGAGAAGGCAGCTGACTTCCTCACCAGCTGTCTCGGTGCTTCCTGTTCACCTGCTGTTGACCGCCAAGAGAGTTCTGTGAGGTTTGCATAAGGGACAGTTCTCCCGTTACCTGGATGATGTTCACAGCCCTCTTACAGAACTAATGTGTGGAGGCTTGAACATTAGATGGCAAATGTAGACTAGCTGGGAGCAGTGTAGGGGCAGAGGGCACACAACAAAACCCATGGGTGCTGGTAGAAACTGAGCTGTCAGAACCTGAGGGCACAGGCCAAGGCAGGTGTGCGAGGTGCAGCCAGAGGCTGGCTGGGCAGTTTGTCTTGTGGACTACCTTAATCCTGCAGATAGACATTGGGGCCATTCCCAGAGATGTCTAATAAGGATGTAGCAAAGCTGCCTCGAGTGGAGGGTACATCCAAGTGACGAGTGAAGACTTACTCATCTGTGGGTGAGCAGAGGTTAGTCAACACAGCAGCCAGTCTGGGATAAGCTGGCCTGCAGCAGGTACCTTGGGGGAGCACCCTCATTCATCTGTGGTGGTAGGGGGCTAGTGACTTCAGCCCTCAGAGCAAGTGGCACCCTTTGTCAGAGGTAGCAGCCCTGATGAGAGCTCAGTCCTGGGTGCAGACGAGCTTGCCAGTCTTAGTGCTTTGAGGATGGAGTCTTTACAGCTGACTCTGAATCTCAGAAGCATGGTTCCTTCTGAAGTGTGTCAAAAGGCACGGCCCCTTGGGTGCTTATTAAGTACACAGCCCTCAGCCCTGGACCTCAGACTTCACTGGAAGCCTGCAGGTGTGACTGTGCCAGAGATCCCGGGGGCAGGTCCTTCAAGTCTTCTGCACACACAGGTCCTCTGTCACCTGGTCAGGATAGCTACATGACAGCTGGTGAAACTGTGGCCTGTGTGCTAGGGGTCAGCCAGGCTCTGGGCATCCCTAACGAATACAAGGCGACAGACTTAGAGATCCTGGCTCCTGAGTACAGCCAATAGATTACCTCGGGGTTCCAGAACTCTCAGAACTGGGTCTTTGAAATTTGCAGGATGAAAAGACCCCAGAAAGAACCCAGGCCCACACTTTTACACTGTGTTTTTAATTCCAGAGGTCCCTATGGCTTATTACTTTCCACAGAAGGGAAAAAACCATTAATAAATGCAGACACTCTGTGAATGACTCTTCTGGAATCCAGACAGGGTCTTTTGTTTTTTCCTCTTTCTCTGCATAATTCAAACTGAGCTCTTCATAGTCCGGGGCTGAGGAACGTGGCGCTGCCAACATGAACCGGAGCCTTTGGTTTCTTCTCTCTGTCTTTTGTAGGAAATCACTTACAGCCACTTGAAAACCTGCCCTGATGTTTTTAAAGAGGCTCTTTGGTCAGAACAAAGTGAAGGAACACATTTCTGCACAGCCTCCCAGCATAGAAGGTTTCACACAGGCGACTCCCCACTGTTTCCAGGGCCCTCAGGAGCCAAGGACAGGAAAGCAAGGCTGGAGACGCAGTATCTCATGGGAAAACACTGAAACCCCAGTGGGAAAGGGGGCTGTGCTTCAAAATACTTTTCTAAAAGCCCCAGGGGAGGCAGAACATGGTGTTAATCAAAGAGGAGGAGGAACCCCACATGAGCCAGAATCGAAGAAGAGTCAGATCCAGGAGGATTCTGCTTGTCCTCGCCTCTCCCCTGGGCTCCTGTGAGACTGACTGCCCCCCACCCCCTCTTGTCCCTGACATCCCCCCATCACATCCCCATCCCAGTTTCACCATAGCAACACCTGGCAGAGAGGGGTTACAGGCCTGCTTTGTGCACCCAGCGGGTAGTAAGAGGACAGGTGTACAATGCGGCTCTCCTGATGGCTACATAACTATTTATTGGGCCAGCGGAAAAACTGTCTCAGCTCAGGCATGGCAGGGACTCCAGAGCACAAAGTCAAGGCTCCAGCTTGGAGAAAGAGCAAGGCTTAGAGGCTCAGGGATATGGGACAACAGCCAGCTTTCTGCTCCTTTGTTCCTGGGAACTGTCCCCACACTGTCTCTTGTGAGGTGCTCCTGGAAAGCAGCAGCTTTTGCTTGTCCTGTGATCCTGGTAAAGTGGAGGCAGCTTGTGCCTCCGTTGATTCCACAAAGGCTGTTGGACAAGCACCAAACTGTGCTTTAATTTGTGTCCGGAGTAAGAAAACACAGGTGGCCATTAAGTCTTCTGCCTGTGGAACCCCAAATGGCCAGGAGACAGGGTGCTGCTCCATCCCCACACCTTTTCTCTTAGAAAAGAGATGCTGGGATAAGATGCTTCCAAGAGCCATACAAGAAGATGTAAGAGCATGGTACAATGTAGGAAAGACAGAAGGACAATGTGCTATGTCCTTATGTCTAACAGATGACTGTTTGGATCTGAGATGGTAACATTCATGGTAGAACATTCTGCCTATGGCAATCCAGAAGGTGGAGACACAAACTAATTTGTCATCCTGCAAAGGTACATTGGGGTTCTGCAGGAAGGGTACTCTTGTGGGTGTTCACTGGCCAGTGAGTGAGCCCGGCTGATACTCCACCCCAGAACCCACATACAAAAGCCTATAGTGAGGTGGAAACAAGTGACACCAGCTACCCAGGTGTACTCAGTGGGAAAATAACAAGAGACCCTGTTCCGAAATGAGGTGGAAGGTGAGGTCCGATACTGAGGTTACCCTCTGACCTCCACACATGCCATAGCATGCACACACCTGTGTTCACACGACTGTTTGCACACACACCCCCGTATGTATATACCTCCCTCTCTCTCTCTCTCTCTCTCTCTCTCTCTCTCTCTCTCTCTCTCACTCTCTCTCTCTCTCTCTCTCTCTCTCTCTCTCTCACACACACACACACACACACACACACACACACACACACACACACACACACACTGTGATAGCGTCAAAGGGCCAACAGCTAGAACTTCTGTGAGGGACAGAAGCTTGTGGTGTAAGGACACCACAGAGAATGTGGCATTCTCAGAGGGGTGCAGGAGAAAGCTGTGCCAGGTACAAGGAGCTCCAAGTAGAAAGCGGCTTTAGAAGGTGAAAAGTCCTAAGGGGCTGGGACAGAGTCTGCCGCTAGTAGAGCAGTTTGTGTCCTTGGAAGTGAGTGGCTGTGAGAGTCTTCATGGCCTGTGTCGCAGCAGAGGCCCTCAGCTGTGCTTCCGAGTTCAAGATGGCTACAGCCTGTTTCGACAGCAGCCTGTCCACGCAGCCAGGCCGACATTTTGAACACCCCACACAGGAAGCAGGGGTGGGCAAAGTTAGTAAAAACTCCAGCCAAGTATACTGTCAGCCTGTTAAAAAAATCCAATTCGTTTTTATATAAAGAAATCTCACAGTTAAAATTATTAACAATGATGTCACCTCTCAAGGAATTCATTTTAGTGAAAATTTATTTAAATAACTTGATAAATGACGTCATCTTTTACTTACTGAGTTCTCAAAGTTCACCAATGTCTGTCTTGTTCCTGCATTGCTGAATTTTGTGAGGGACATTTATACTAAAGAGTTTTTTTTTTTTTAAATTTTTTATTTACTTTTATTTCATGTGCATTGGCACTTTTGCCTGCATGTATGTCTGTGTGAGAGTGTCAGATCCCCTGGGACTTGAGTTACAGACAGTTGTGAGTTGCCATGAGGGGGCTGGGAATTGAACCCAGGTCTTCTGGAAGAGTAGCCAGATGCTCGCTAAGCCATCCAAGAATTTCTTTTTTCTTTCTTTCTTTCTTTTTTTTTTTTTTTAAATGTGGAGATCTGGGGACATTGTAGAGAAGTATCCTATAGAACACTTGCTGTTTGAGATGACCTTGTGTGATGACCTTTTGTCATCAACTACAAACAGTGTTTATGATTCAGGACTTCGCACGGGGTTAAAAACAAGGCCCACATCCCATCACAAACTCATCCTTACTCTTTTTTGAGACAAGGTTGAATTCTGTACTCCAGGTAGGCTTTGAACTTGTGTGAATTCTCCTGCCTCAGCTTCTTACGTGTTGGATTTATAGGTGTGGCCCACTATGTCTGGCTTTGTCCACTCTTTAGAAAAGTTACTTGAAAACTTATGTGTATGTGGTATGTGTATGCCGAATGTATTCAAGTGCCTGCAGAGGCCAGAAGAGGGCACTGGATTTCCCGCGGCTGGTAAGGGTATTGGAAACTGAGCCCCAGTCCTCTGCAAGATCAGCAAGCTTCCTTAACTTCAGAGCCATCTCTCCAGCCTGTCCTCACTCTTAACCAACTTCTTTGGTCAAGGCTGGGAACCTCCTTTTTGATTTCTGGGCCACTGCGGTACCCACTCTGAGATGGGCTCTCTGGGATGGCTGAATAGCGGTGAACAGTGCCAAGACAGAAATGAGTATTTCCAGGAAAAAAGGCACCCTTGCCTCATTAATCCCTAGCTGAGTAAAAATTACCACCTGAAGGCGAGAGGTGGTGAGGACCCGCCACAGGGGTGAGCGCCTGGCACGGCCTCTAAGCATTTGCTTCACGGGAGGCAGCCTCCAGGCAAACCTTTCTCTCGGATGTGTGTAAAACCTTTGGAATCTCACTGGAAAACATTTTATTTCCAGGGTGATCTTTGAAGTGTGAAAATGGAAACAGAAAAGCTGTTTCTTAGTCTGGAAAGCTGGGCTAAAGCTGTTGGAGAGACCCAGGAGGCACTGTGGGGTGTGGGGCCTCCCATCCCGATCCTGGCTAGGTTCCCCACTGCTCTGAGCACCCCTTTCCTTTCCTTCCCCTCTCTCCTCTATCAGGGCCGGAGAGTCTTTCTGAGGCCAGAAGGACAGCTGGATAGTGTGGGGACGGTGCACACAGGAGGGGGCACGGGCATGGAGCACATGTACTATGCATGTGTGCACGTGAGGGGGGTGGTTCTGAGATGAGCCTGGTAGATGAGCAGAGGTTACATATGTGTGGTCAGCACCTGCTTCTCAGAGCCTCAGACAGGCTGGGCTACAGAAACAGATTCCTCCACAGTCCAAGCACACAGACAGAGCATCATCTGTGACATTTCTAATTTCAGAAGTTAAAATGAAACTCCAAACTTTTTCCAGGCCCGGGAGGCAGAAGGAGAGGGTCTCTGTGAGTTCCAGGGCAGCCTGGTCTACACAGTGAGTTCCAGGCTGGCCAGGGCTACACCGAGACTCTGTCTCAAAGGCAAACAAACAACCCTTGCCACCACCAAACTAAACCAGACCTAAACTGCCAACTTGAAAGCAGAAGCAGGACAATGGTGGCAGGTACCCCCAAGCTCCTGAGGTCCCTTCTGCCTGTACCAGGCCCTGGCTCACTGCCACCCTCTGAAACCTCTCTGGACACATCAATCCTTTCAGCAGGATTGGCCCAGGTCTATGACAAGACATCTCTCAGATGCCATGGGGAGACAGTATCTTCCTAAGGGTGATGTGGGGGAGATGGGAAACATGTTCAACAAAATGTCCCCAACCAGTCGAGAGGGAGAATCTCCTTGTGAGTGTCACATGCAGCAGTATCTCAGTGCACCCCTAACCACTGGCTGGGAAGAGGAGATGGCGGACCACATCTTCATTCTATTTGACAGTGGCTTGTCTGGGGTGAAGCTGAGTCCTCACGGTTCTAGGGCTGCAGTCTGAGGCTCTGAGCAGGTCATGTGTCCCCATGAAGGGCTCAGTTCCAGAATGGCTGGTAACTCGCTGACGCTGCCGAGCCTTTCCAGCACTTTCATTTCTCACACGGTGAACAACTGTCTTTGCACTCTCCTCCTGAGACCGCACTACTGCAGTCCCCAACCCCCCAACCTCAGGTCACCCCACCCCACCCACCAGGGAGATCACAGGCAGCTGTTCTAGTCTGCGAGGACACTTGGCTTAATGGAGAGCAGAGGCTGGCTACCCGCCTTGTTCTTTCCATGTCTGGGTGCTGGGACAGCTCACCAGTCTTCAGGCCCTGTGACCCTGGCCCTGCTGCCCCAGGCCACAGTGCTTTGACTGGAATCCAGCTCTCTGCTCCTAGGCCGAGCTAGGCTGCCACCACATGGCTGTGCACCATGGAGCCAAGCACTGCCAGCTCTAGCTCAAGCTAAAGCAGGGCCAGGGTCCCCAGAGCAGTAGAGCAGTGACCTGTGGATGACAGAGCCTTTGGGTTTAGTAAAGGAGTGAATATAGTCTATACCAAAACATAGCAACTAGACTGGGTCCATTATTAAATGGGAAAGTTATGTGTGAGCCTACACACAGATGTGCCTGCCTGCATGTGTGTATATGTCTGCATGCACACACATATTAACATGTGTGCACCTGTCTACATGTATGCACTTCATTCTAACCTTTTCCCTTTTCTTGTCTGTAGGAGAGAGGGAAGGCACAGAGGACTGTCACTGTCCCTTCAGACTTTAACAGGCTCTGACACACTGATCCTTGCCTCCCCTGTACCCTAAGCCATGCTAGTGGGCTCATCATACTGTACTACTTGTTTATACCTGGTAGAGAGGCCAAAAACAGTGTGGTGCTCAGAGCAGTCTCCACTGTGTCCGAGGTGTCTTTGATCCCCCACCCACATGGAATGTATACAGGGTCTGGGCAAACGGCATGGTGTTGCCACACGGGTAACCCTAACTTGCTCTTCAGTTTTTGGGGAATTTACCTGTGATGTAGGCTGTGAGCTCTGAGCACCTTCAGGCAAATGTGGAGGGAGTAAGTCCTTTTTAGAGAATGTGTATCCTGGCTCCAGGCCCGGGCTTTCTTGTATCTGGGAGGTAGGGGAGGCTGGTGTCCCAGTCCCCTGGCCCAGCAGGGTAGAACTCTCACACCACAGCCCCTGGGATCCTTCTCTTGATGGAACCGCGACCTTGTCACCCCTTGGCCACGTTACTCTTCCTACGCTCCTTCGCTCCTTCGGGGAGAATGACTGTGGCCTGGCTCTCCTCTCCTCTGGAGAGGTGTCTCCATTCAAGGAAGCGCAGCTGCAGGGGGAAGGGCACAGCTCTCTGGTCCGCAGCAAGGAAAGCTTGGTACCAAGCTTGCTGGGCTAATCCCCACCCCAGCAGAGTCCCCGCTCAGGGGAACAAGAAAGGGCTTCACCATAGGCTTGCCAGCCCACACAGGGGCATACAGGACCCAGACTGGTTTCGTGCTTCGGGCTTCACCCGAGGGTCTGGAGGACTGGCCTGGAGGACTGGCCTGGAGTGTCATTTATATGGTCTGCCTCTCTGACTCCAGGCCTGAAGGAGGGGGGGGAGGGGCAGGTGCTCTGAGTCACCATGACACACCAGGCAGTGGAGTGGAATCAGCAGACACTGGGCTAGCATGCAAAGCTGTGTGACTCCTTAGAAACTAGCTGAACTCTCTGAGCCTTAGCTTGCCCACTGTGGCCTGGGGTTAACGATGCCCCACCTCTCTGCATGGCTGTGTGATGGAACAGAGATGACCGTGGCACTGGGGACGAGGCAGTACTCTAAACACCATCACACATGGCTGCTATTATTATTGTTTATTTCCAGAATATAAAAGAAAATAATCAGTTCCTGCTCTGATGCCTGCCCCCTCTCCCACAAAGCAGAATCCTGTAAATAACACTCATGGGAGATGCTGGGGCAACGTAACAAACAAGCTGTGGGCTGGGACCAGCACCGTCACTGTGCTCCCCTGGGAGACGCCAGAGTTAACCAGAGTTTCCAGGGACAGCACCTGGCACCCAGTCCGGGCTGCTGGCCAGAGGCTAACATGAACATGACAGCAGGGCTCTCTTGGATGCTGGGCTGTGGAAGCCAGGCACGGCCTTTAGGGGGTGTCCTAG
Organism: Onychomys torridus; assembly: GCF_903995425.1. Lineage (NCBI taxonomy): Eukaryota > Metazoa > Chordata > Mammalia > Rodentia > Cricetidae > Onychomys > Onychomys torridus. The sequence continues at coordinate 5,145,820 of NC_050446.1, read as the reverse complement.
CAGCAGAAAGGCATTCTTGGGGAGGTACAACAAGTAGAGGGCATTGTCTTGATTTGTTTGCTGTGTGACCTTGGGAAAGTCACTAACCTCTCTGAATCTCAGCTCCTCATTTGTAAGATAGGGATAACAGGTTTGGGGGAATAAGGGAGTCTACCCATGAAGGTGATTTAGTTCCATAAAAGGCACAAGTCACTTGCTGCTCTACGGGAATGTCAACTAGGAGGAAAAGCCAGACTCATGACACACTCTCCCCCATGAGCACAGGGATGCTGGGTGCTTACTGGACCCAGGCCAGCCCTATCCAGGTTCAGAAACACACAGAGGCCAGTGGCAGGAGTCGGAGCAAGTGACTATATTAGCCCAGCCTGCAGGCCATCCTTGTGAGGAGGTGCTGTGGCCTTACTGCCACGCTAGTGATGGGAAGCCAGGCGGCCATGCCTCTGCTGAACCCAGAGGAAGCACTAACGGATACGGGCCTGGGTGCTCTGCACATGCCTGGGCTGTGTGCCTGTGGCCAGCGAAACTACCCTGTGACTTGGCTGGAGCAAGGCAGAGCACACCCAAACCCCAGAGCGTCTGTATCTATGTGGGCTGGCCACGTGGCTCTGTGCTAGGTTCAGGGGTGCCTTGGTCACTGTGCTGTGAACAGAAGCCTGTGTGTCATGAAGCAGCTGGTGTGCCACACTAACTTCAGGGACAGAGCTGTCTAGCAATGCAGCTACCAAAAGGCAAAGAGACCACACAGGGCTGGACACACAGCATCACTCTGTCCTGCTGGAGCTTGGGAAGGAAGGGCAGCTATGGCAGCCTTCTGAAGGCCTCCTGCCCTGGGTATCAAGGCGGAAGCACACTGAGGAGAATGGTTCCCTGGGGACAGGACCTATCCAGGAAGAATGGGAACCTACCTAGGCTAGAGGCCTCCAGGATGAGGGCAAGGACCTGGAAGGGTCCCTGGGACCAAGGGACAACCAAAGGGAAGGTGGAAGTTTGGAGCAGAGGGAGAGGATCAGGGCTCACAACAGCCCCTGCACAGAGTCTCCCTAACCAAGACTGTCACAGACCCCAAGGCCACCGATGCCACCTGGACCTCAAGGGACACTTCTATCTGGACAGAAGAAAGCTGCAGAGGGCCTGCCACAGGTACAGATCTCACAGCCTGGACCACCCTGCCCAGTGTGGACCCAGAGCATTAACCAGAGGCATGGTATTATAACCCTATCATTCTCAGTACTAGAGGGTAGCCTGGGCTACGCAGTAAGACCTCATCCTCCAACCCATTCCTTCCAAAAGAATTCCACTAAACACACATGAGAAATTCGACTCAAGGAAAACAATCAATAATTATGAAAGAAATTGAAATTGTACCCTCCCCCAAACTACTCCAGCTGGGCCCCACATGCTTCAAGACCAGTTAATGCTCAGAGGGAAATTTTCCCCATTCCCAACCCCCAAGGAACAGACATTATAACATTTTAGAAATATTCCCATAGTTGAAAGAAACAGTCCTGACCCTTCAGTCATTCAAAAGTGGTATTTTGATAAGCATCAATCCAAATAATTTCCATAAATGCTAGAATCATAGCACAGTCACAGCAGCCCGGAGCTAATGTACTTTTAAAGAATGTCGCACTACGCTAAAGCATGATTTATTTCAGAATACAACAATAGCTTTCTAAATGCATAATCATCAAAACAAAGCGATTCGTCTCAATAAGCTAAATGAGAGGAAAACCTCAATATTGTTTTAATAGATTCTGACTTTTTAAAATATGAAATATAAATTAGTGCCTGAATTTAAAGGAAGAATCCCAAGCAAGGGAAGGCCCATTTCTTCACCATGACCCCAGGTGCCAGCTCTGCACTGGTCTTCACAGGGAAGTTCACAGGGACCTCCTGTAGCCAGGAGCCAGTGACAGGGTACACAGCTGTCACACTACCATCTGCTGCTCTGGAAGCTCTGCCCAAGAGTGTGAAGCAAAAAAAGAGGAAGCATCAAGTTGTCAGGGAAAAATCACCTGTGTCTATGGAGGATGTCTACCAGGGAACAGAAGCAAATAATTTTGGAAGTTACTGGAAACAACAAGTAGAGGGGTGGCCAGTTACAAAGCAAGTACTGAAACTCAGCACTGTGTGCACGTGCACATGTAAGCACTGAGTGTGTAGTATATGTGTGTGCATACACCGAAGTGCATGTGTGTGTGGTGTATATGTGTGCATATTGTGTGTATTCGTGTATGTAGTGTATAGTGTGTATGGTGTGTGCGTAGTCTGTGTTGTGTGTATGTATGCACAGGTGTGTAATGTGAGCTGTGTGTACTAAATATTGTGTAGTATGTGGTGTGTGTGTGCACAGTGTGTATCTGGGTATATGAAACCACTGGTTAAAACCTAACAAGCAGAACAATACGTAGAACATCAAGACCTAGAAAGGTCCTTTGATATATGGACACTCACTCTTCTGGAAGAAGGATCATGTACTTTAAAGGTGACCATCCTTTCAGAATTAATTTGTAAAATCAATGGGTTTCAAACAAACCTAGAGAGTATTTTTCTTAGAACTTCAAGTTACTTTAAATTTCAACTGGATTTTTTTTTAAAAAAAAGTGTGCTAGAACTATTAAGACCACTTTGAAAAACAGCAAGACAGGAAATCAAAGACATGCTTCTGGAGCTGGAAAGATGCTCAGTGTTAAGAGCACTTTGCAACCTATGCAGAGGACCCACATCAGGCAGCTGGCACTCATTTGCAAGTCCAACCCCAGGGGGAATCTAGCACCCTCTTCTGACTGCCATGGGTACTGTATCCACAGATCCACACACACATCATTTTTAAAAATCTTTAAAACAAAGGTACACATTTGTAATAAATAAAGGTGTGGTTGTTATTAGGCGGTGTATCCAAGTCAACATGTCTGGGAAGGAAGCCCAGACACAGCCATGTGAGCTGTGATGTCATTCAGGACTACCTTTCAGACGTGCTGGTTAAAAGGGATGTGGCGTCACAGTGACACTGATGGGCATTTTCATCCTTGTCATGTAACAAAAAGTTACAGGTGAATTTAGATTTAAGTGTGGAAGAAACAGTGACAGTACCTGGATTACCAAGAGAAAGGGAAGGTTCTCTTACACGTAGCATCAAAAACACAAAACAGAGAAGAAAATCTAAACCAGAGAACATGCAAACTGAAAAACGCAGTAATGACCTTGGTTCCCAGGGAGCTCCTTGCTCATCCAGAGAGTCACAGGTCAGATTACAAGGACAGAGTGTGGGGGCCACTGGCTAGTCAGGAAAGCACAGTCTCACTAGTTACCCAGGAAACACACTCTCAGGAAGCCACACTCCTGCCTCTGGGGCAGACATACCATTAACAGCCAGTTGTGAGGCCTTGAGGAAGGACCCCAAATGGACCTCCTTTTGTGTATGTGTTGGCCATTCCACCTACATACTCACCTACAGAAACAGTCAAGAGTACAGGTGCTGACTCCCCACAGACCTACAAACCCAGGTAGGAAGTTCTGGCTGTCCAAAAAGGTGACAAGTTCAGGAAATCATCACAGCAGTTCATGTGCTACAATGGTTCCCTGCATGCAGTTATGATTTAAAATGGCACCTTTATGCTTGTTTACATTTCTCCTGACTGCAAATGGTGTTGTGCACCATCTGTGAATGCCTGGGTGCATGAGTTCTGAGAATGTGTAACTTCTCATAATGTGTGTGTGTGTGTGTGTGTGTGTGTGTGTGTGTGTGTGTGTGTTTTATGGTAGCCAGCAATCAAAAAGATGATTATCTACATATATTTCATGCATTCATGACATATTTGACTTTTTCTTAACTTTCTATAGTCCTGTAGTCTGCAGAGATTTTTCAAATCCTCATGAATCTCAAAGAAAAAATATTTGCATGTAAGTGGCTGGTAGAGCTTGAAGCCAAGCCAGTGTTGTTCACATGTCTCTCAGAAGCAGGTGAGGATGAGATCCCATGACGATGAGTGAGATGCATGATGTCATCATAAACAGATCCTTAGCCACAGGAAGGATCAAACTGGCCACACGTGCAATATTGGAGGCCCCACAGTGTCAGCCTGGGCAACACACAGGTAGGCATGGTATAAGCCATGAGATCACCACGAGGGAGGGGAGCAGCCAGAGTGGAAGTGAATGAACTTTCAGGGTGATGGATATATTCTATATCTTGCTTCTCAAGGGGCTTGTCATATAGCTCAGCATTCTTCAAAATCTACTGAGCTGTACTCATAAAAGTAATGGATTGTATGGTATGTAAAGGTGTACTCTAGTAAATCAGATTTTAAAATATCCAGAATGGACAATTATCTTTGCACATAAATGCCAAGCCTCCCCCTCTCCCCACCCTCAAAAAAAAAAAAAAAAAAGTCAAGAAAGGATAGTCTCTAAAACAAACACTGTTTTTCTGAGCAAGGAGAGTTGGAGTGGTGTTCGTTTTCTTCCCTCACTTTCATGGATTTTTCTTGACTTTTGTTTTTAGTAGTGAACATGGGATTTCCATAATTCAGGAAGGAAACAGTTTGCATCTAGTTTTGATCTAACAACAACAGAAAAAAGAACAAAAATCCATCAATGAACCATGTGTCTGGCAAAGAGCCTGGTATTGTGTCTTTTCTTTCTTTCTTTCTTTTTTTTTTTTAAAAAAGGTCAATTTTTGTTATTTTTAAGTATGTGTATTTGTGTGTGTTGGTGTGTGAGCACAGGTACCCAAGGAGGTCAGAGGCACTGGGTCTCTCTGTACTGAAGGCAGTTGTAAGGTACACCATGTGGGTGCTGGGAACGGAACCTCGGTCCACTGCTGGAAGAGCATGCACTCTTAACAGTGGAACCTTCCCTCCAGGTCCCCCTGCGCTGGGTTCTTACAGGAAGTGTCGGCCAAGCTCGAGTCCAGTGAAGACCTCAGGCCCATCAGCGCTGATGACTTCCAGGCTCCTATAAAGTGTCTGTTCTCAAAGGGAGCTCTGAGTGGTGAGGGTGAGGGGAGCTTCTGGAGGCACATCTGATACAAAGCTTTGCAGATAGGAAAACAAACTCTGGAGAATCGAGGCCACCTTCTAAAGTTAGGAAAGAAAGCACACCTGGGGGACTCAAGTTTGGCTAACCTGTGAACAGTGCACACCTGCCCAGGTGCTTGGGCTCTGCCTACCTACCCTCCCCAAGGATGGTAGGTGTTGAAGGTATGTCCCGAGCTGGTGGTGCTGTTTTGGGAGGAGGGGAGTATCTGGAAGAAGTCATCACTCACTGGAGGTGTGCCTTAGAATCTTTCCCTGCTGCTCCCCATCTTCCTCTTTGCTTCCTGGCCACCATGACGTGAAAGCTTCTGCTGTCTCACCCCAGCCACAGTGATGGAGTCAGCCAACTACAGAACCCAGTAAATCCTTCTAACTCTAAAGCTGTTTCTCTCAGGCATCTGTCACAGTGATGGGGAGCCAACACCTGGACTAGGCTCCTTCTGCGCTGAAGATAAACGCTGACAGCAGGGACGGCTGTAGATGCTGCTGGTGAAAGCCTTCCAGGCCAGGGACCACTGGCTCATAGTCTGGATTCCTGGTTTTCCCAGTTCAGTGACTGTATTTTCCTTACAGCTGAAACTCACTTTTAAAATTCAGAATGCCTACCACTAATGGGTGGCTCTACCACCCCAAGTATGTATTCCCACTTCCCTGAAGACTATGACTGTTCTCACCACTGTCTTGGCAGGATGGAGCCTCCTGCCCCACTGCCCCTGGCTGGGCTGAGACTCTTGCCATGTCTCACAAGAGGATGCACGACTACTGGCCATGTCTTTTGGGTTTTCATTATAAACACAGCTACAGATAGGAACTGCTCTCTCAGCTTGGATCCCAGAATGAGAAGACACATGGAACAGGGTCCCAGCCAACTTACAGCCAACCAATGGGTAATCTGAGTAATACATAAAGTAGGGTATGGTAAGCCATGTGAGCTGGGGGACTGTATGTTACTGCAGAGTATCTCAGCAAAGACTGATGGATACACTCATTTTAATATTCTCAACAATGGCACCCAATGTATGTGCTATTATGGATGAAATAAAAGATTTTAAAGGCCACTGTATTTACCCTGAAATCACATCCCCGCAGCACACACCTTTGAGAAACAATGCAACAATCTGAGAGAGAGGAAGGGAGAAGGGCAGGAAAAACACATGAAAGAATCAGCTCTGAAATGAGGAACCTCCAGAGCCACGAAGGCAAAATCCAGAAAGATCTGAATCATACTCTAGAACCAGGAGCCCTGTCACCAGCTTACAGCTGGCCGCACTCCTGTGTACATTACTGCTTAAAAGTGTGTATTAGGGGGGTTGGGGATTTAGCTCAGTGGTAGAGCGCTTGCCTAGCAAGCACAAGGCCCTGGGTTCGATCCACAGCTCTGGCAAAAAAAAAAAAAAAAAAAAGTGTGTAATAGGGGTGGGCAAGATGAATCTGTGGTTAAGGGTACTTGCCTCCAATCCTGAGGGCCTGAGTTTGATCCCCAGAACTCACATGGTGGGAGCACTGAGTCCCAAAGTTGTTCTCTGGCCTCCACAGGAGGTATGTGTACACACACCAAAAAAAAAAAAATTTTTAATGTTTGTATCAGTTGTAGGCAAATTCAGAATTGCTAATGTGTAGGCAAAGTACTTGTAAGAATCAAGGGATATTGGGAGATTTGGAGAAATCAAAGTCAAGAGGATAGTTCCCTGAGCAGGGTCATCATTATGAAACTACTCAGCCATTAACTCTTGTTAAAGCAAAATCCACTGACTGCCTTGCTGACCCATCTCTAATCTAGACATTTGGCACAATGGGTTCCATTCAGTGACCTAGAACTTTCAGTCTGCATGTATCCTGCTCTAATCATTAATGGTCCACTTGTTTGGCTCAGGTAAATGACATTTGCATATGCAAATTATGTCTAAATATTCTGTACTATTAATGCTAGCACTAATTACATAATAATAGTTACCAATTTCCACACAGATCAAACTTACAGTTTTGTAGCTATTAGGGAAATTGTGCTTTGTAATTAAGATAATCTTCATTTCCAGATGCTAATTAACTATATAATAATTAGTCTCACTCACTAATGCAAATGAAGGATTTTCATCTTTATTGATAAAGGAGTTACTTCTTATCGGTTAAGGAGCGGTCTCCCAAGAAATCTTGCCGAGAAATGCTTTTCCCTCTAAAGGTTAAAAGGTAAATCCATTTTTATCAGCCTCATTTGCAAATGCAAATGAGGCCTGATTAATCAAGGCGAAGATAAATGCGCTGGTCTTGTATCAAGACAGCTTGTATGGCTTACTGGGTTTCCCTCTACAAATACAGATAAACAGAGTCCTGCTCAACACCAGACCCTGCCGGTTAGTCCACCTTTTGTTTCTCCTTCAGACAACCGGAGGACCAAGAAACTGCGGTGGTGACTTACGTTCCAGCCACCGTGGGAACAGGGGAGCGGAGAATTTTGTGAGTAAATACACAGGCAAAAGGGAAACCATGTTTGCTCGGATTATTAAGTTTTCTGTGCTGCTACAGAACACAGACTGGCACCTCCCATCGTGACTAATGAGTGCTGCCTGGGCGCGAACAGAAGGGCTGACAGCCAGCGAGGCCTCGTTGGCAGGCCCCAGCCAGGGCCTCGCTGCATTCATCATCCGCTAAACCAATCCACCAATTCCACACCACCATTTGTCATTAATTATGCTAATCAGCACGCCATTACTCTCTGATGACACTGTAGCTGTTATTAGCTAGTTATGGCTTTTCAGAAGTACAGCGATTGTGTATGCACGGGCTGTGCCTGCATTAGCCTACAGGGAAGAAATGTCCAATTACAAAGAGAAGAAATTTGCTATTATCTTTTTATAACAAACCAATTTAGTAATTATAAAAGTCCCTGAACTCACACATTCTTTTTCTCCCCTTTCACCTAAAACATAATTGAAACCCCCAAACTTTGCTTTTCAAGAATTTTCTGAAAGAAGGAGTAAAACAGAGACATTTAAAAGCGGGGTTTGGGAACCACCTATGTATGTTTTGGGGGTACCTGGCCTCACAAGGTGTCCTCCCATCATACCTCTGAATTAGCAGGACTACTTTACTGTGGATATTTCAGCCATGCTAAGCTCTGAAAGATGGAAGCACACCCATGTGACCTTTCACAGCATGCTCACAGTGGATGAGGCTGCTCCATACGGATGCCAGACTGTGCCTGCCTCATCTGGCAGATACTCCCACAACAAGGATGGTGACAGCCCCCTTTAACCCCTCGCTCTCCTTGTGACGCTGGCAGCCTCTCAAATGACCTTGGAGATGCATGTGGTTTGGGGGAACAAAGGGACTGTCCCTGGGCATCACTGTGGACAGCAGTCATGGCCAGGCAAGGAAAGACCCTTTTCCAAAATGCCAGGCCTTGGCAAAAAGCTCACACTGACCCCTGGTGTCAGCAGGGCAAAGCTGTGGGCACTTGTCCAAAGCAGGTATCAATCCCAAGTCTCCGAACTCAGGCTGGGAGTCTTTAGCACTAGTTTGAGAAGCTTCAGCTGGATTAAGAGCTCATTAATATCATCAGAGTAAATGGGCCTATTAAAACATCTTTAAGCAGTATCTGAACATAAATCTCCCTAAACTATATTTAATGACTGTACTTAAGATACATTATATGCAAGTCTTAATGAGACATTAGATAGCATTTTGAAGATTAAAATTAGAGAATCCATATAAAGCCTGTCCACTTAATGTAGCCGTAAGCTATCCCGATGAACGCATTACTACCAAATTATACTGCATTAGAACAAATATTTTTAATCATGTCTGATTTATGCATTCCCTTTTTGCATAACTTTCATTTAAAAAATCCATTTGTAGTTTACAAAAGAGTGTATGTGAAAGATGCTAAGTTTCTGAAAGTATCACAGGAGGATGGAAAGAGACTCTTGGTGCTGTAGAATTCAACTGCTCAGGTTCCAATCACACTTCTTCCTGTGTGGTTTCTTGGGTGTGGCCACATACACTTGCCTTTAAATTTCCTTCAGACCAGAAGGAAAACAGAATTCAACCGAACATATTCTGAAGACTGGAATCAGCAAAATGGATGCATGTCACAGGTGCATCCAGGCACCCAGCACTCTGTGCCCTGCAGCTCTCTGCCTGTGTCCAGCACTTCATGGGCAGATCCAGGTGGACACCCTCTGCTGCAGCATGGCGACCTTCTGTTTGCCTTTGGTTCACCAGAGCCTGTGGAGGTGCCAGTGAAGTCCTGTTTCCATGCCAGAGCCCCGTGTAAAGACCACTTGGTGTGGCTACTGGAAGAGGGATGGCTTCCCCTGGGGATGGGGGGATTTAGAGTCCTTAAACAGACCAAATCCTCTCCAAGTCTGCTCAAACCAGAGCACATTTTTCAGCAGAGTGGCTGGGGTGCTGGCCTCACAAAGAGCTGTGGGTCACAAAAGGGAGCCACTGGGGTCTCTTTGGAAGACAAGTCAAAATTCAGATTATCTATACTGTATTTAAAAAACTACATAGCTTAATGAGATTTCTTCTTTTTCAAAGTTCTGGGGATGGAGCCTAGGGCGTCAGGCATGCTAGACAAGTGCTCTGCCACTAAGCCACACCCAAACCCAGCCTCAACCAAATGGGGAATTTTAATGGAAGAGAAAACTGGCTACCCCCTCCCACATGACCCTTGAATCAAGGAAGTGACTTGAGGATGGGAGCCCTGGAGGCTGAGTCTGTGAGGTGTCTCAGATCCTGCTGGCAGGAAACCTGAAGGTGGAGATACTGGCCAGGACTGGCTGTCATGAATATCACTGGGAGCAAGGATGACTCAGACCTGCTATCAGCTCAGATGCCTGGCAATAAACTGACACCTTGGAAGATGTGAGAACTAAATCGCTCCTGATGCCCTGTACCAAATGTGACCACCTTTCATGCAAGCTATTCAATTATGGAAGGCTTCTGGGATTATGCAAATCAAGACCAGTCAACCCACGACATTTCTCTTAATAGAATGAGATTATGCAGGCTCCCCCTACCCTCAAAAGAAGAAAGTAACACAATTCAAATACAGCAGTCATTAAAAGACTCCTCCCCTTGCTTGTGAACTGGGAAGCAGAGAGCCCAACTCTACTCTCTCTCTCCAGATAGCCTCTCCTAAAAAGGAACTACTCCATAACACGATTTTGCGTTTTTAACAGTGCAAACGAGGGCATTCTTCATAAACAACAGCCACGCTCCGTGTACAGGAGCTCCTTTTTTATTAGGGACACAGTGAGGAACAATGAGCAATGTGTTCTATTATTCTTTGTCAAATCACAAAACGCTACATTAGAATAACTGTGCTGGTCAATGTAATATAGTAGATTAAATTCAACTTCTGCAGAAAAACCACTGTAAAACAGCATGATAAGAAGGCTATAAAAAATTTAATTTTACTCCAAACTCCATCACAAAAAAAAAAAAAAACCGGTGTGAAAAGTAATTTTGCATAATCAGTACACGCCATCTGGAACAATTAACCGATTTCTATAGAAGTATGAGGATCAGTCATATCTGCTTATTAAAGATCAGAAATTATACAAGTAATAAATCCTTGAAAAAACTAAGCATACTCCCGCCTGTCAACGCTATTTTAACTTCAAATACTGAAGAACGCCTGATAAGGCTGAAAAGAAGAGATTAATATATGCAAATTACATCCAGCATTTAAAATCCCCACAACTGTCTCTGGTTTTCTGCCCCTTATTGCTGCCTTTATGTTTTATTCATACACCAACTCACCTGTCACTTCATAAGCTATAATATTATGGGGTATTATTAAACAGCATAAAGCCGTGCTTTAATTGGAAAGCTTCATTGCATTTTCCAATTATTTGGAGTAAATTAAAAGCAGATGCACATAGTTTAATAAAGAGTCTAATATCAGTTCCGGGAAATCAAAATTCATTGTCATTACTATGCCGTGATAGTTTTGCAAACTGTACTCAATTTCAGAGGTTTTCAAAAGAAAATCTGTCTATGCAATCTGTTAATTGTCATTCGGTTAATAACTGTTTAAATATCCAAACTACACAGCAGCTTCCTATTAAAAAATTAACTATAGGCTTCCAGCAAGCAAACAGACAGAGCGAGTGCTCCCGGCTGGGCTGGACTCTGCAGCCTTGGCGGCACCTTAAAACAATGGGTGGGCTGGGCTGAGACACCAGCACATTCAGCAGCAGCGCTGAGGACAAAGAAAGGCAATTCTGTACTTCTATCAGCACAGGGGTTACAGTCCTCACAGGCAGCTCTCTGTGGAAAAGGGTAGAAGCCGTTATAAATTGTGCTTTCAGAGGTCTGCACTGCTCAGCAAAAAATTAGCCTCCAAAGTTTTAATTGGTACACTCCAAATAAATCCTTTTAATGAGTGAATTAACTGATTCAGGGCACAAATATGGGGGAAAAATCAAAGAAAGCAAATGTTGTGAGCAATTTGTTCTTTAAAAATGGATCCCAAAGGGCTGTTCCCTGACTAGTTCACAGCCCTTGAATGGAGTGACCTGAGAGCTCTTGGCACCAGCTGGCCTCAGTGCCTACAAGTGGGCTGGATGGCCAGGCGAAAGGCTGTTTGCAAGACTTCTCTGAGTGCTTCTCAAGGGCCAGTCTTAAAGGTTAGTCCTGGTGAGGAATCCAGCGGGTGGATGGAGCCCAAAGCTACAAGTTGCAAACATACAAATACATGTAGCGAACGCATTTACAAATGGAGGGTCAGAGTGTGCGCCAATTGGTGCACTAACCTTTTCATTTCTGTACTAAGTGACAGACTTTCTCAAATCCTAGGTGTGTAAATTGTAATAGGACCAGCGGTAATTGACTTTTAAACTCCACCCACCACCAGGGCTACAATTAAGATCTGCTGCTCAGCAAAGTTCATAATTTGTAGGCTCTTTCCCCCAATCCAATTAAAACCCAAGTCTTCTGAGAAGGTAAGAGGTAGGATTTATACTGCAGCTCTCGTTTCAAAGGGCAGAGTGGCCACACCAATCTGGCAAAGCCAGTCCCCTGCAGGCCAGAAAGAACACAAGAGCTTTCTGCCCAATAGCTGAAAACCGTGTTCAGAGAGGAAGATAAAAGCAATTCTTGTGCAGTGATCCAAAAAATAGCATCTCTCCCCCCCCAAATTACTTGTTTTAATAAAGTAGACACACTGTGCCAACTCAACCATTTAATTATCTGCAAAAATGATGAGTCAAAACAATAGTTTGCAAAAATAAATGACTAACCTCTGATTAAAATGTCTGTCCTCATTAAATCAAAATAAAAGGTACAATATCTTTAAAAAAAAAAAAAGTAGCCTGAAGAAATGAGCCATCTCAGCCTTCGTTGCCTTACCTGTAACAGTGACCATGGCTTCCTGCCTGGACACTGGAGGAAGTTGACACAGGAACTTCCTGAGCACACATAAGATTCTATCTCAGATAAGCTGAGCAGGCCCAGAGGAATGAACCCAAACCCTTGAAACCTTAAAACATCTTTACCCTGTAAACTGGAGTCTCAGGCAGGTAGGCAGAGGCAGGAAGGCAGGTGTGCCCTCAGGACGCCGGGGGAGGTGCACAGTGGCTGGGTGAGAGCAGGACTCTGGGCAGGTCCAGGGTACCTACCTACTACCATCTCTGGATTGCCCCTGTGGATGTTATTTCTAATCTGATAAACGCCAGAAGAGAAAAAAAAAGTGATTCAAACTTACGAAAGAGAAAAGGGAACGGCAATGTTACATAACTCATCTCTAGACACATATCTGGACAAGACAGCATCAGGTGGGAAGGGCTCCAAGACTAGCTCCTCTTTGCAATAAGACCACATATACTGAGTAACTCCTGTGTACCTGGTCTGGGCTAGGTGTTCAGCATGCTGGGAAATGAGATGTTTTTATTTTGCTCTTTTAGATGAACTTTGTTTGTAAAGACAACTGTTTTGTGTGTGTTGTGTGTGTGTGTGTGTGTGTGTGTGTGTGTGTGTATACATGTGCTGTGGGATGTTCTGTATGTTAAATGTGTTGCTCTGATTGGTTAATAAATAAAACACTGATTGGCCAGTAGCCAGGCAGGAAGTATAGGTGGGACAAGGAGAGAAGAGAATTCTGGGAAGTGGAAGGCTGAGGCAGAGAGATCCTGCCAGCCACCATGAAAGTGAGATGCAAGGTACCAGTAAGCCACAAGCCACGTGCAACTTATAGATTAATAAAAATGGGTTAATTTAAGATAGAAGAACTAGATAGCAAGAAGCCTGCCACAGCCATACAGTTTGTAAGCAATACAAGTCTCTGGGTGTTTACTTGGTTGGGTCTGAGTAGCTGCAGGACTGCTGGGGTTTGGTGGGACCTGGAGAGAAACTCTCCAGCTACATACATGTGTGTGGAGGACAGAGGACAGGGGTCAGCCTCAGGTGTCATTACTCAGGAAGGCTGTCCACTTCAGTCTCCCACTGGCCTGGAGCCCTGCACTAAGCTAGGCTGCTTGCCATGAGCTCCAGGGAGCCTTGTCTCTGACTCCCGACACCCTCAGTTTTTTCCCTGTGGTTGCTGAGAGTTGGTTTCAGGTTCTCACACAAACCCTCTACTGACCGAACATCTTCCCTGCCCTGAATGACCCTGAACAAGACATGTTAGCCAAAGGTTGGGCTCCTTCCTTAGAACTGGGCAATCAAGCACAAGGCCAAAGTTTTGCAAGAACCAAAGCAACCAAGAAGCTCACTGGCCTAAGAAGCCACCTGCCCTGAGCCTACAAAGGTGAAACAGCAAGAGTTGGGGACCAGGTGACTCTCAAGACAAAGAGCCTTCTCTCAGGACAGAGTTCTGAGTAAACACATAAGGGAATGAACATAAAAGCCCCGTGTGTTTATTGCCTCTAGGTAGTGAGCAATTAAGGATGCCTACGGGTGTCACCAGAAGCGATGTGTAGGGCCAACAAGGCACGCTTTACTCTCTCATTCATGATTATGGATGTCGCATCGCCAGTGGATCAAGAGATTGCTCATGCTGTAAAGCATGCCAGGCGTGAGAAAGTGCTCACCAACAAAGGGTCTCACCTTGGAGGCGAGCTCAGCATCATTCACCATCTCAGAGACGATGGTCAGACACATCTTAGTGTGAAGAGTCTTGTTCTCTGTGACATGTGATAAGTAATTCCATCCCAATACCAGGCTGGAGGACAGAGGTGCTTTACTTATGTATTTGTTTGTTTGTTTGAAATAAATAACAAGGGGGCTTAGGATCATTACCGACTATAACCAAGAGGCAGGAAGAACCGCAGTGGACATGTGGAGCAGCGCTGAAGGAGAGCTGAGCTGGGTGGGGTGGGGTGGGGTGGGGTGGGGTGGGGTGGGGTGGGGGTCTCAGGTGCTCTGGCAGCAGCTTGCTGTTCTTAAGTGGGCTGGGAGCTCCTCTGTGCAGCTGTCAGAAGCTAGATGCATATGTCCCCAGAGAAGGAAGGACCCTGGTGTGAGACACTAGGCGGCTTCTGAGCTTATTACCTGCACCTGTGCGGCTGGTCCTGCTAATGCCTATGCCATTGCCTGGTAAATCTTAAGGCGCCAGCCTGAGCCTCACATCCTTGAGGCCAGGTAGGTACAGAAAGAGGGGTGTGTGAGGTGGAGGGAGTGGGCTGGGGATTCTCCAGAGGTGGCTGGAGCATAGCATTGGCAGCTGTTCCCTATTCCTGGCTCTGGCTTCAGTGAAGGCCTCTGGAGGCCTGTGCTAGAGAATGAACTTTGAGGAAGGAGAGGCAGGTGACACTGAGGTGGTCACCAGCTCAGATGGGACTCCTGCTGGTGGATAGAAGCAGGAACTCAAGGAACAGTAAAGCTCACAACAGGGAGGGGAATGTTGAGGGTTCAATCCCAGCACTTGAAGGCTTGGGGCTACCCACCAGCACTTGAAGGTTCACAGACCCACAAGGGGACACTGGTACCCACAGATCTCTAGACAGAGACTTACACAGCACACCAGTGTAGCCCCACCTACTGATAAGGGGTGTTGAAGATGCTTCCTATATTCCTTACCTGCCCTGGACAGGGCCTGAGAATGGCTGGGAGGGGCTGAGGGTGCTGTGGTATAACAACCCTCCTTTAGATGGATCCAATCCTCACCCAAACCTACCCACACCCCCTTCACAGAGAGGGAAACAAAGGCAGAGGGAGGACCCAACCCTCGCCCAAGGTCACTTCCAACCAAGTGGCCCTGGGCCCCCCAATCATGGTTCTGCCCACAGAGCCCATCATTCCTGATGCCCTTGGGACTTAGAGGCCAATCAACAATGTGTTCAAGGCCTCTCTCCAACCGGGTCCCAGAGGACGGGGCCACGCGTGATTTCAGACAGCGCTGAGGCCCAGCCTGATACCTGCTTGAATCATTTTGGGTTTGTACACTTTCACCCTTCAGTTCGACAAAGGGAAAGGAACACCCAGAAATCCGGACTGAACAAGAGTCATGGCCTCAGGACCTGATGTCCAAACATGAATTCAAATCTCAGCCCTGGTTGCAACTCCCAGCAGGTCCCTCCCTCCAAACTCCTCCTGCCACCTAGGAAAGGCTGTCTTGGGAAGGACATACATTTTAAATTAGTGACAAAGTGCACAAAAAAGTGCACACCAGAGCCCTGCACACATCAAGGACCAGGGTGGTGGGTATTATTAAATACATTATTTCAATTAACTCAACCCATTTTAATAAAGTAACACCAACTTCAGCTCCCTAAATGCCTTTAAATGAAAGAAGTTACCTTAATCACACCTTCTCCCTTCTCAGTTGATGGCTTATTACCAGGAGAGAAGCTGAGGGGAACAGAAGGTAAACCTGATACACAACCCTTTCCAGACAGCAGCGTCCAGAGCAAACCCCAGCAGGGCAGTCAAGAGCAGAAGAGCCGGGATTAAGTATACGTCCTTGGTTACTAGAATGTTTTGGGCCAGGTCTGCAATAGTGTTCTCTGCCAGAATGAGAAGGTAAACATCTGGGGAAGAGGGAGTTCCCAGACCACCCTTTCTCTGTCAGGGTGGTGTCTGGACAGAGTGCCGTGACATCTAAGGGCTGCAGATGCAAAGCAGCAGGCAGTACCTTAGACCATGGATATTGTTGAGTTGCACGTATCCATGGTACCTATGGCCCTGGGGGGTGTGACCACACCTGTCTCAGACAACTCAGCTGTTTTTGCCAAACTGACGTCGGAGATGGATGGGCTTCCATCCAGACCTGGTGCTCCTCAGATCTCTGGAAGGGAACTCAGCCTGAAGCTGCTCTGAGTCCCCACCAAGGTTCAGCCAAGGCCCCTTGTCTGCCTCACCTCTGGATTTAAGACATTGCTGCCCATGTTCCACCAGGCTTTCAAACCAAACACAGACTAAGGACACAGTGGGAGGCGGCTACCTTCTTAAGAGCTCTGAAGTACCTGCCACCTCATAATATTTTTATTTTCCACAATGACGAAACTGGAATGTGTCTTGATGCTCCCCACCTGCAGAGTGCAGGGGTACACACAAAGGCCTCGGCAGCCATCAGCCCCCATCAAGCATTTTTCCTGCAGACACTGAAGGCACATACAGGAAGATTTTATGGACGCTGGCAAGCCCTGCCTGCCTGCCACTTCCCTCCTTCCTGCCCCTAAGCCGTCATCCCGTCGCCTCCCCAAAAGGGCCTGTGGGCTGTCTGCCACGGAAAACAGCCCACTTCTAAGTGATGATGCGTGACGGCATCCTGGCTTCCAGAGGGGCTGGCTCGACTGTGGCAGAGAGCCTTGACTGCCTGACTTTCTGGACTGGGGTGGGAGAGGACATAGTTTCTCTAACATTCAGAAGAGAACATATCCATCAGACCTCTGTAAGGGAGAAGCAGGCTACAGTGAAGGCCATGCTAGGTACGTGCCAGTGTGTCCCAAGTCATCTTTGGGCTCCTCCACAGATCATGCCATGCAGAGAAAGGAAGTATGGACAGCACCCATATTCCTACACAGCTGTCTGCCTTGCAAACTGTTTTTCTATCAAGCCCTGCATCCTCCTTGCAATGGGGTGGGGTAGGACTGAACAGTTCTTGTACTTCTCAGGTGTGAGAGTAACTATAACATTGTGACCCCCGCCTGGACTATCATGATTCAAAGCTCAGGGGACGCTTGATGTATGTTGTTCAGTGTACAGCCTGGGAGGCTGTTCCAAGCAGCTCTCTCTCTGAAAGCTGGGTAGCATGTATCAAGATTCTGAACATGTGTCCCATCAGCGACATGATGGTTTGTTTGTCTACAGGTCTCTTGTTGATCACAGGAGCCCAGAGCCTGCCTTGGCCCTTGGAGTTGGAAACCATCAGAGGGTGAGCAGCCTTGCTCCTCCTGCGGATGTCATTTACTCTATCTTCCTGGCTTAGAAAGTGGAGAAGGCCACCTCCAGGCTTCTGAACAGGCGTCTGTCTGCTGAAGACACTCAGCACAGGCAGTGTGTTGTGAGCCAGGAAGATGGCAGCAGACTGAACGGGACTAAAGGCTTTGAGAGCAGCTTAACAATAGGTCTTTGAAGACAGTTCGGGAAAGGTAAGGGGCTCAACTGCTCTTGTGCCTGGTGCAAAAGCAAAGACAAAGGCAAGGACCAAGAGAGTGACCCGGGCTGGCAGGATGCAGGCGCCATGTCAGGGGGCAGTCAATCCAGGCAGGTGAGGTCTGGACAATGCAGTCACTAATGGCCTGGGGATATGGAGAGACATCTCAGTTTGACCTGAGAGGAATGAAGGGCCCAAGCTGTGCTTGGAGGAAGCATTTCCCACCGGGCAGCTAGAAGTGAGGGTTAGAAAAGGCCTGGTCAAACAGGAGAGCCGTGAGGCCACTCAGCTTGTCCAGGCACCTGCTTGGGCTGGATCACAAGCTTTATGAAGTGGGGATGCAGAAAACGAAGAAGGGCCATACCAGCACTCAGTGCTGAGGATTCACAGGGCACTGGCCAGCCATGGGCAGGGGTGTCAGGCTCAGTCCCTCTGTGGAGTCCTGCGGAAATGCTAGCAGCCGCAAAGCTCCAGAAGGCTTGAGCTCTGAGTGCTCTGTGAACGTGCCTGTGCGTAGTGTTCATTAACTCCGTGACATGGCGACCATGGTGAATGTACAAAAGCACATCCAATTAGCCAGGCCTCTGTGAGTATTTGCACTCTTAAATCTTTTTGCATTTCGAAAGGGTTAAAGCTTATTATTAGCATATAATTTACAGTCCTTTCTCCCAGGGAAGGAATAATGCACAGTAAATGCCACATTCATTTTAATAATACATGTTACAGTCTGTGCCCACATCTGCACAAAGGTAAAGGAGACAGATTTTTTTGACATGTCCCACTCTGCCATCTAAACACAGGCTTTTTGTTTCTTAAGTGACGGAAGGTTTAATCAAGAAAGCAGGCAATTCATCAATCGAAACAAGGCAGCGTGCGTGCGCCTGACAGCACACACATGGTTGTGTACAGAGCGAGCCTGGCCACCTGTCAACCACCCCTTTACAGCAGGATGTACAAATACACTGGGTGATCAATTCCCCATCCGCTTCTACTCAGCTCTTCTTTTCCTTATTATGTTTTTCTTTAGACTCAATTTCATTGTCAGTTGGGGCTGGGGCAGACGGGTAGACAAGGTGAGCCATGGCCAGCACAGGTGGTGACAAAAATTCCTCCCACCTCTGCCGCCACTTACTTCCACTTGACCTGAGAGCTGCTGTCAGTCACGCTCTTCACTGAGGTCAGGGACTTTCCCCACCTACTGCACTCGGTGGCTGTGTCAAGTTGCCACTCCCTGCCAGGACCTTCACTGCATACCCAGGAATTCACTTAACCCCTTTCTAACTTAGCCTGGGTGTCTCTGAGCACCCCATAGAGGATAAAGGGAAGCAGAGATCAGAAATGCAACATCACCCAGGCCATGAGAGCATGTCCACCAAAGACAAAGGCAGTGTCCCTCATGTGCTCCCACAATAGGCAAGGTTCTTTCCCTTGGTGGTGATTATTAGTGACCCACTCAACCCAGAGCATATGCACAAATGGAATCAAGTGCAAATCCTGTTACCCAAGACCTCACCCCTTTGCACCAGTGGCCAGGGTCAGCACACCACACAGGAGATCAGGTCTTCCCTGCTGTCAGAGCCTCAGATCTCTCACCCCAACCCTGCAAAGCTTCACTAAGACTCGAGACTTACTTTCAATGTTTTGTTTGGGCAATACAGCCTCACTCTACAGTTCAGATTGGCCCAGCGCTCACAGCAATCCCCATGCATAACCTCCTAAGTGCTAAGATTACAGGTATGAGCAATCACATCCAGTTTTATTTTTTTACCCTCCCTCCCCACCTAGAGAGAGGGGGGGGGGGAGGACTAATCACTCCAAATGAAAGGGACCATGTTTGGGACAAGGTGTTCTGCTCGTGTGGCTGGTGAGGTTTTAAACATGTAGCCCTTGAGACACACAGACTCTCTGCCATGAAGTACCCACCCCCCAAGACACTTCACCACAAGATGAAGAGCTGCTGGCAGAAATTTTATCCCATTGGATGAAATGTATAAATCACGAGTTTCATAATACTGATAATTAAATGTCCATCTTCCCATTTAAATGAGAACTGGATTAAAACTGCATGGAGAAAGGCTGATCCTCACAAATCATTAATTATTTTTAATTGCTTCATGCCTTCGCAGCCCACGTCAGAGTTCCACAGCTCATGCATAGATATTTGTTTCAGATAAAATTGTCTTCTTTTCTGCCCTGACCAGAGGATGGACTTCGCAACCCAAGCACCTCAGTCTTCCTTGGTATCAAGTGTCTTGAAAGGAGGTGGTTTTTAAGAGAGTAGCCATAGCGGTCAAGAAGGCAGCTTTTCTAGTAATCAAAGAGAAGCTGGGTGGTGGTGGGGGGAACCTAATGTTGGGGAGTGGGGAGCTGAAGCCACTGCCACCACAGCGAGCCAGGGCAGATCTGGGTGTGGCTTTCACTTCGGTGTATGGTCAGTGATGCTGATGGGCCAGTGATGCTGTTGGACACTAGCCCTGGTGTTTCTGTACTGTGGCGCTTCCTTGGGACCTGCATGTTGGGAAGTTTGGATTTCCTCACTTGACAGCTTTCATCTGTATTTGCTTAATTTTACTACCTTAAACTCCAATGTTAGCTTTTATTAAAAAAAACAACAACAACAACCTAGTTTTCTGGGGTTTAAAAGGCAACTGGAGGGAGGAGTGGGGAGGGGGAAACAATGTAATTATATTTTAATTTCAAAAAAATTTTAAGAGGCAATTTTGCAAAGCTTGTAACTGTAGCCTACAAAGGCCTGGGTGGCCCAGCTTCCACTGCTTTGGGGACTTGTTTGTTAGGCACATCTGCCACAGGACTGAAGAAGCACCCTGGATTAGGAAAGTGACATCAAGTCCCCTTGGTTAAGTCCCTCTTCACGGGGAGTCCTCTGGTACAGATGTGCCTTTCCTGGTAGACACCTGGCATACATAGTATTCCACTTACAAGCAGGAGGCTGGGAGGAGTACCCAGGGCCCTAGCTTGCATCTCACAAAGGTCTCAAGTGGATGTGGGTCCTTTTAACTGAGAATGGACACCCTTCCCTAGGGCTGCATGCCCTGTTCCTCAAACACCACTATCGGCACAGGAAGTTGGGGAGGGTGCTATGAACCCCCCAATGTAAATATTGATAGTTCTCTCATCCATGGATGAAGCTGCCCGATGGAGCTGCTACTTTCAATATGTATCTGTGGGATTATTATCCACCTGGGCATCTTACAGGCAGCAGAACTGAGGAGACAAGGCTGGCTGCAGCAAGACACGCACACGCAGAGCCGCTCGGTCATTTCTCAGCTTTCAGGAGAGCATACCTGGAGTTGTCCCCCAATTGCGGTGCTCTGGGAGGAAGGGTTATTCTCTGTGATCAGGAAGAAGGACACTTAGCACCTCCCAAAGCAAGCGGTACTTTTTATCTTACCCACCAGAGACCAAGAGTCAAATCCAGAACTCACTGCCAGAGAGCCAGCCAGCGGCACCCAGCACCCCATCCTATTCCCCACACCCTATCCTTTTCTCACACGCATGTTGATTTTGTTGTATGTATTTTGGGCTCTTCCTAAGGGCTCTCACCAACTGAGCACTGAAAATCCCAACACACTTCCCCTAAACCTACAGTCTTCTAAGAGTTTCACCAGAAACCCCCTTACAATAAAAGTGCACATCCTAAACCCTGTAGAGGATCGGAGTTTTATCCAGGGAGTTTTTTCCATTCAGAGTCCACAAACCATCATAGTTATCAAAAATGGAGGGGTGGTTTCCTAAGAACCTTTGATGTTAACCCAAGAGCCACTGAAACAGTATGCATGGCTGATGTCGAGTTGAGGCCCTTGCTCTGAGTGTGCCTTTTTTTCCCACAGGTACCTCTCTAGTTTAATAAACTACAACCCTGAGTCATGCTGGCTCGTCCTGAAATCCCTTTTAGTATCAAATCCAACAGTGTCCTGTTTTACTTGAGTCTAGTTCCTAAAAGAACCTACACACTTCAGGAAACAGCTGTGCCTCTCTGTCCAGGGATAAAATGCCAAAATAGAAAACTTTTAATTAATAAGAGATGCTGGGCCTGACAGATGGCTCAGTGGCTATTAGCCCTGGTTCTTCTTTCAGAGGCCCTGGGTTCAATTCCCAGGCCCCATGGGGGTGACATAACCATCTACAACTCCAGTTCCAGGGAATCTGGTGCCCTCTTCTGGCCTCTGTGAGCATTAAGCAGCACACAGTGCATGTACAGACATGCAGACAACACACTCATAGACATAAAATAAAAATAAACCAATCTTTTAAAAAGTAGCTTAAAAATAAGATATACTCAAAAAGAAAAACATTAGTCAGGGAAGTCTATAGGGTTGGTTATGGAAGATCTTGTCAGATCCACTTGTGACGCTGAGGCCAAGAGGCGCCTCAAGGGGCTGAGATCCAAAGGCACCTGCAGACAGATGGTCATAAGTCTATGGCGCTCACTCAGGAAAGGACTGCACGAGAGGACACAAGCAGCTCACCCACAGTCAGAGGAGAACGCCTTGAACATGTCGGTGTGGCTCTTTCCAGAATCTATATCTTAAAAATGAGATCTCGCCAGGCAGTGGTGGCGCACACCTTTAATCCAGCACTCGGGAGGCAGAGGCAGGCGGATCTCTGTGAGTTCGAGGCCAGCCTGGTCTACAGAGCGAGATCCAGGAAAAGTGCAAAGCTATACAGAGAAACCCTGTCTCGAAAAACAAAAAACAAACAAAAAAATGAAAATTCAGCTGTCATGTTTTTTGTTTTTGTTTTTCTTACTTGGCAACATTCTGTGTGCTTTATTTATGGCTAGCTTTAAAAGCCAGGCCACTGGAAAGACAGTTTGTAGGGCATCCTTGTACTGGACATGTGAGAGATACTTCCTACACCTTCTCTACCCACTTCACAGTATTACTTTTAAAAGCAACAGTCCTCATCCTGGTGGGCACTCCCCTCTTCTGATAGGTGAGAATGCACATCTGTAAGAACTTTGTAGAAGGCAGTCCCAGGAGAGGAGGGTGAGGACCAAAGAACCACTCCACAGCTTGTTTTGCGGGGAGGGGCTCGAGAGGGGCCCAAGGGATATAAACAGTTTAGAATTTTAGCACTGAGCCAAAGTTCCTCACTCTCTTCCAGGAGCAAGAAATAACCCTCTGGCCTGAGCAGATCATGGCCAAGCTGCCTGACAAGTGCTGAGCACTGAAAACCACTGGGTGGGTATGAAAGGGAAGGCCTCGGGGACAGGCTGGCTGGAGCAGGTGGCCATAGGCCATGGAAGCGGTCAGGTGGCAGACCACGTGATTATGCACTGAAGGGTTCTCACTCTGTTTCTGGGCAGAGCAGATGCTGGCTTAGTACTTCTCTGCCTGCCTGGCAGTATCCTGGGTGGTCTCTGCTGCCGCCACAGAAGCCTGAGCTAAGGCTCTCTGTGTAGGCATCAGGGTGGGAGGAGACTGTCCTGGCCCAGGAAAGAGGGATCCGTACTACTAAATGCCACTGAACAAACACTGGAAAGTAAGTGTCCCCACACCTATCCAACAGGACTGCCTTCTTTACATTTCTAGTTACATTGTTTTGATATCTCCTTATCTCAGCACAGGGCTGTAAGTTGGACAAATGGCTATCGATATCTTCAGGAACCACAGAGAGCATGCCAGAAGTTTGCATCAGGGCTGAGCACTGAAAAGTGGAGTGGACTGTGCTGGTGGCTGGGAGGAGATAGTCTGGCAATCCGTGTCATGATTGGCTGAACTCCTACTGTGGGGGCTCAGAACTGGGCTAAGCTGACTGGGGCACATGGCACCTTAACTGTTTTTGGACTAAACCTCTGGAAACCCTTTCTTTATGCCAAACTGAGATGTGTCACTTGGTATCAGATAGTGTTTATGTGGGGGTCTCTGTGCCCTTGAGTCAAACAAGACAGAGGCAGGCAGCCAGTAGGGGAGCCAGGATGGAAGGAGGCAGATGAACTTCCCAGACCTCGGCCCAGTTACCATGGGGAGCCTTGTGGAGCCCCGGGGCCTGTAGGGTACTTCTGGTGGCACTGTGAGAGCCTGCTCCTGGCAGAGAGGTCTGGTGCCTCCAGCTGCCAGGGAGACTTGAGCTCTGTGGCCTGGACTGAAGCCTCAACTACCTCTGGAGAGGAAGTCCCACAGATTGTCATTTACATAAAGGAGACTGGAAGTTTCTGACATTTTCCCCTGTGTCCCGAGGCTGTTACCTTGCTATTACTAAACCAGCAGCTGAGATGAGCCCAGTCAACACTTCATCAAAGCTACACTGAAGAACCAGTGGGCCAGAGGCAGAGGGAACATTCCAACCAGACCAGAGCATGTGCCGTGCGTGTGGGCCATTTGCTGAGGAAGCATGAACAGCTGGGAAGCCCATCAAAGGACACAGGGATGGTGGGTGCTGCCCAGTGTCAAAGCCAGAAGGTTTGCAAGCTGCCGAGGAAAAGAAGTGTGTGCGGGCACCGTCCTTGCTTGGTCTGAGGAGTGGACCTGGGTTTCACAGTCCTGTTATGAACCGCTCTGCCACTGAGCATATGGGAATAGTCAGCTTTTGTACAGAACAGGCCAACTTCCCACACTTGTCAAGTCCCCTTAAGACGCCCCTAAAACAGCCATGGTGCAGAAGCCATGCTCCCCAGAGACGCTTTCTTAGACACACACTCACCCTCCCGTCCTGGCTCCTGGAGTACAGCCAGGGCCTAGACTTGGGGCTCCCCTCCCACCAGGAGTGTCGCCAAGAAATGGAACAGCGTGCCTCTGCTTTCACTTCCAAACCTATTAGGTAGTGATCATAACAAGGGAAACGTGCACTGACAAGAATTATGCCACTGTTGGAGTTCATCTATTTAGTACCTTCAAGTTGCAGTTTTTAGAAAAAAGAGAGAGGGAGAGGGAGAGAGAGGGGGAGATTACCTTTTAAATAACCGATTCATTATGGGACACGAATGAATGTCATGTTCCTGTGTTCGAGATGTCACTCAGCATTAAGGATGTGTGCTGGTAAGTGGCAACCATTTACCACATTCTCTTGACAGACAGACACCCCTGTCTGGGCCCAGCGACGGGAGGTGTTTGTGGGTTTCCTGTGTTCTTAGCGAGTCACCTGTATGGCCTCACACCCCATGAATCTCGGTTCTGCAGCGAGGCCACCCCACTTCCCCTCCCTGGTGAAGTTCCTGCCACAGTAACACTGTCCATTTCCAGGCTGAGTACAGAGGCCACAGGCACAGACTGGGGAGTGAGGGGGAGAGGCTGTGTCCCCGCTGGACACATGCAGGCTGTGAGAAGCCTGAGGTGAGGAGAGGCAGGAACAGGGCAGCCTGGCACTGCTCTGTATGCGGTGAGTATCCCCCAGCCTTCCTTCAGCCTCAAATACCCACACATGGTCCATTGTCAGCTGCCAGATGTGCATTTGACCTTTCTCTAAGTTCCAACACACAGGAGAGGGAAGGCCAGGTCCTGCAGGGAAGGGCCAGGCAGGCCTAGGGTGGGGGAGGGGAGGGGAGTGAGAAGTAGCAGCATGGAGAAAGTGGCCACAGGCACAGCTCTGCACTGGCCTGTTATAGTGGCCCGCATACCTGATATGGCATACAGATTGGAGAGCTGGTACTCATAGTCTGTACTGGTGTTGTTTCTGCCTCGGAAGGTAGCCGGTAGTGTTAGTGAGATGTGCCTAGAGAGACAGGAGAGAAAGGTGGTTACAGGAGTGTGCAGTGGCCCCTGGACCCAGAAAGCACATGATGTCATCTGTAGTTGACCAGAAAGCACATGATGTCATCCGTAGTTGACCAGAAAGCACATGATGTCATCTGTAGTTGACCAGAAAGCACATGATGTCATCCGTAGTTGACCAGCAGTGGGCAGTGGCCAGGGCAGGTACTTCTGTAGACCTCCATCTTCTCCCCCAGCCTTGGCGCTCTCAAGGAACCAGCAGCCATTTTCTTCCACCTTTAGGGCATTCCACAGAGACAGGGAGTCTGGCCTGGGGCCTCAGTGTGGCATATAATGCCTCAGTATGACCGAAACACCCAGGCTCAGAACAGCGGCTTCCACAGCTGGCCAGGATTTTATTATCAGGTCAGCTGAGGAGACTAGCAACCTCTGGCAGTGAGCATGGCACCCTGCTTTGAGCCACTGTGTCCTGTGCCCCCTCGGCTGGAGGACTCAGGAGGTGCTCAGGAAAGCCCCTTCCGTAAGTCCACAAAGCTGGTAGGAGCCTGTGAGCACAGAGTGGAAGTGAGCCTGTGTCAAGAACATTCACATTCCTCAACATGCTCACGTTGCCTCCAGCCAATACTGGCAAGGAGAGCTATTGTGTTGGGGTACAGGGCCCAGCAGGTGCCGGCAACCAAGCACCACTAGCTTCCTGGAAGGATGCCTAGGAGCTGGCTTGGAATAGCTCAGTCACCTATGCTCGGGCTATCCCCAGCTATTGTTCAAAGCAAAGATGCTGGTGGGGTGATCACGTGAGAATTCCTGTTCACCCTTCAAGGCCTCACCCGCCTGCCTGAATGGATCTCTCCAGGCTGAGCAGTACTCAACAGCAGGGCCAGATCTCAACTCTGCACCATTTGCTAGGGCAGTTTCTATCTCAGAGCAATTACTGAACACTTGTCAACCCAACCAAGTGTTGAACTTAATCCTCTTGGTCCTTCTGTGGCACCAACTGCCACTGGCTCACTCATCAAACTTCTCTGTGTGGCGTTTCCCAAATGGACCTGTGTGTCCCCTGCTTCTCTGCCATGGAGAGAGGCAGTTGGGCGAAGGAAGAAGGCAGGAGCTGTGGCAGCCACGGTGGCCACAGCGGCCACGGCAGCCAGGAACTCACGAGGGGAAAGGGAAGTTTCTGTTCATGTACATGGGGTGACATGAGGGGCATGGGATGTGCAACTAGGAGAGTGCAAAGACAGGCCTAGATCTTTGAGGAAGGAGCCACTCAGCGGACAAGTATTAAACAGAAATCAAGTTTCTATGTTGTTTGCACACACTCCTCTCTCAGGAAGGAAGCAGGGACTTGGGGCTGAGGAGAGATCCCCAGTGCTCAGGTAAGAGGAGCTGAGTCTGGAGTTCCGGTTCCTAGTGTCAGACACAGGGTGCCAGCCTCACATCCAACGCCTAACTTCTCCACAGATGATCACTTACAGAGGAGTAACAGGCTCCTCCACAGCAAAACCAGTAAGAAATTTGGGAATGAGAGACAGCGGATCCCTATGTCTTCTAGAGGTAATAGCAACTATTACTATTATTTAAAGCTATGCTGCCTTAGAACTTGGCCATCAGGATGGAGAGAGGTCATTCAGGCAGGATGGCAGTGTCCTGGCCATATTTCTGAAGCCAGCAATGCCACAGACTCAAGATCCCTGCCACATACTAGCACAGCAACCCCAAGTGACAGCTCACTGTACACAGATGGACAGCTAGTGGCCTGGCCTCTGTGGGTCAAGGACACTGCCCTCCAGACTTCACTGGATGTGGGATTCAATCTTAGTACTAGCACTCTGGAGCTGGATGGTCTCTGAAGGATGTGCCATCTCCCAGAACACAAAGGTTGTTATGTAAGCAGAGCAGGAACCACTCACAGTGAACCCTTTAACTTGGTACGAGGGTTAATCTTGTCAACTTGATGCCATTTTCCATCTCTATGGAAACGAGTCTCTGGGCATGCCAGGAAGGGAGTTTCCAGATTAGGTTGAGGTGGGAAGCCTTACCCCAACTACGAGTGGCACCATGCCACAGGCTGGGGTCCCTGGTTGAACAAGGAGAAAACAAGCTGTGTGGTGGTGCTCATCTGTGCTTCCTGACTATGGACACAGTGACCAGGCACCGCAGCTGTCCCCACGCCTTCACCATTATGGCAGACTCTACCCTCAGAAGGTGAGCCCAAATAAACCTTCCTTCCTCAAGTTACCGCCGCCCTAAAGTCCTGGTTCCTGAGGCCTGAGAGTAGAACGAGTGCCGGACCACCAGGACTTTCCTCTGCTGTGGACCGCATCTCACAGGCCCTGCCAGCTTAGCCCAGCTCCCACCCCACATTCGCCAATCCCAGCTTCAGCTTTTTGTGCCTGCTCAGGCCTTTGCACTTGCTATTTCTATCTGCCAGGAACACTCTTTTGTAGCTTCCCAGAGGCTGGTTTCTCTGGCCAGGCCGCCTCACAGATGCCTGCCTTGGCTACCGGTAAAGAGATGCCCCCTCCCGTGAATTCTTTTCTAATGATGCCCCCCCCCTTGCTTCCTGCACAGCCCTCCCTCTGTGGAAAAGAATTTGATCCCCATCACTTCTTCTCCCCTCGAGAGCCCCAGTGCTGAGAACAAAGCCCTGTACAGCCACACTTGCATACTTCAGGGGAGATCCTGTAAAATTATCTAGGACTTGCTGAATGAATAAATTCGATTTTGACTTGTAATTAGGGATAATTTTGGGACTCTTCCAGCAAGGTTCCCCACTTGCCTCTTTCTCATCCTCAGGACTGGGCTGGTTAGTGGTTTGGAAAATGCAGTGCCCTCTGACTCAACAGTCAATACTTTCCTTGTAGCATGGCTTATAAAGCCAATGCTAGCAAACAATGGGGACAGTTAAAGCTCCAGTACAACTGTGTGCTCAAACAGTTCAAGGCCTTTGTACAAATCTTAGGAGATTGCTGGATGGACCAAGCTGGCACCCATGAAAAAGAGGGGACAGTCTAGTTTCCACATTGAAACTGGAACCTGCTGGCACCAGGCACTCACCAAATCCAGAGCATGGCACTGCACTGTGGCGGAGAAGGGAGGGCAGGGCTTCACAGGGGCCAGTCCATTTGCTTAGCTCTTGAGCAGCCATGTCAAAGGCTGCACAGCTTCAAATGCCACCAAGATATTCCAGGCGGTGACCTGGTGCCCAAGGTGTAACAGAAACTGCAGGATCACGGAGTGGACTCCATAGGCAGACACAGTGGCTGTGGAGACACCCCTAACGACCAGGAAATCTAAGAGGCAAGCTGCCCTCCCCTCAGGAGTCTTGGGGATCAACACTGCTACTTGAGTCAGGTAACAATTTGTCCACCATCTGGTTGACAGAAAGCCATCGGCGCAGCCTCCAAGCCCTAGAGAGCCTTTGCCCAGCTTTCCTTCCTCAGGACCTGCCCTGGGGAGACAGGCCGAACCCACAGGACTGGGGCTAGATCTGCTTCTGGAACCATTACATCAGTGTAGAGGGGCTGGCGTTTTTGTAACAGATGAGCATCACGCTGTGCCAACAACAGCTCCAGCTAAATAGATGCTAAGGGAAATTTCATTCTTGCCCCGGAGTCAGTGTGAGGCACCTTATTCAATTAACATGGCCACTAAGCCTCAGACAGCCCTGTACAAAAGCCCTTCAGTTACAGATGACATTTTATTATGTGACAGTAGTTGCCAGCACAATTTATTTCTTTTGATTCTGCCTTTTCCTTGCTAATTTAAATCCGTATTTTCTAGTGTTGATTCCAGGTCTATGTGAATTCTTAAAATGTGACCATCAATCTTGTGGACCCAGTGGTCACAAGGAATGGGGATGGTGCTGCTGGGCAGCAGCAGACCCTCCATCTCTGCAAACTGCTGAGGACGGCGGGGGGTGGGGGGTGGGGGTGAGGGGGAGCCGCAGAAGCGAGGGGGCAGTGGCTAACATGCAGCCAGAGATGGCTGATGTTGTCATGTCCTGTCCCCTGTACAGGCATGCACAGCTCCCTTTGCTTTGTCACCTTCCGAGGCAGCAGACTCCCATGTGTACTCCAGGGACCAGGGGCTCCTGAGATTCCGGATGGGGTCCAAGGCCATAACACTTACCACAATATTGAGCTATTTGACTTTCCTTAAAAAGCATAAACCGGGGGATTTAGCTCAGTGGTAGAGCGCAAGGCCCTGGGTTTGATCCTCAGCTCCACAAAAAAACAAAACAAACAAACAAAAACAAAACAAAACAAAAAAACCCAAAACCAACCAACCAACCAAACAAACAAAAAAAACCAAGCCATGTGTGGTAGCTTACACCTACAATCCTAGCATACAAGAGGCAGGAAGACTGCTGTGAGCGCTAAGCCAGCCTGGGTTATATAATCAATTCTAAGCCAGCTTCATAAACAAAACAAAACAAGGAAACAAAATCCAAACTAGCACAAACTAAAAAAATTAATAAACGGACTTTGAAATCATGCACCTAAAAACTGAACGGAGGCCTGGGCAGCTAGCTCAACAGTTAAAAGCACAGCATGCTCTTGTGGAGCACCCACATCAGATGGCTTATAACTATCCACAACTCCAGCTCCAAGGGCCCCAACACCCTCTTCTGGATTCTGCAGGCACCTGCACTTACATGTACACACCACACATAGAAATACTCACACACATAATCACAAAATAATAAAAACAAATGTTTTTAAAATGACAACAAATGCTGGTCCTGGAGAAAATGGGCACAAACCTGGCTTTCGCCTTGGGGCGTATTCAGAACTTACTGGAAGGGACCCCACACAGCGGGGACTCCCACACAGCGGGGACTCCCACACAGCGGGGACTCCCACACAGCGGGGACCCCCACACAGCGGGGGCTCCCTTCCAGACCCCGGGTAGGCACAGACCACACCAAACACCAGTTTCCACGGAGAGACCCTTTATTAAGCAGGAAGAAAAGTTGAAGTGTCTGCTTTCTGACTCGAAAACAGCAGCCAATGATGCTGCAGGTGTCATTTTAAGAGGAGAAGAAGGGGAGGCCTCTGTTAGGATGGGCTAGGATGCAGTGGTAGAGGAGATGGGGGTGAGGGGAAGGGGAGGGGGGAAGAGAAAGGGGGAGGGACATCTGTCCAAAGGGACAGAGGACGGCCTCTGGATAGAGAGGAACAGGCATGGCCCTTAGGCAAATGGCGGTTTATAAAGGGAAAGGGGAAACCCAAGTTAGGATGAGGTGTTTAATTTTAATTGGACATGTTAATTAGGTGAATCAAAGGGAGCTTTTGATTGCTGGACCTTGGTAGTCAGCCTCAGGAGGAGGAAGTGGCCAAACTGACCAAATAGACCTTGGTGGCTAGCTTTGGGACTGTAATCTAAAGGATTTTAGCAAGGCAGAGGGAATGGGAGAAGGGCAAGGCCTGCCGGAGCCATGCTCACCATGCTGGGCAGTCTCTTCACTTACAACCTAACAGAAGCTACCCTAGGATAGAATGACCATAGCATTGGAACTGACGCATCCCTAAGGAAAAACAAATACCAAATTTGCCATTGACTGACTAATCATGAGTCAGGAGTGACATGCATGTTCACAGCACAGTGCAGCCCTTTTTACCTTCAGAACAGCTGGAGTGAGGAAGATGGATATTGGCAACTGTTGGCAAGGACATGGGTAGCCAGATCCTTCAGGTGGCACCGGCAGGAGCAGCA
Organism: Onychomys torridus; assembly: GCF_903995425.1. Lineage (NCBI taxonomy): Eukaryota > Metazoa > Chordata > Mammalia > Rodentia > Cricetidae > Onychomys > Onychomys torridus. Next base: position 5,114,855 of record NC_050446.1, on the reverse strand, counting down.
GTACACTCATGTCAGAAAGCAGTTTCACTTTAGTTTTTCAAAGTTGGCTACTCCTAGTCACATAATGTACCGAGGAGGAAAAATGGAAGTGTGTGTTTGTTCACAAATGTACTCTGGCTTGATTTGCCATAGTGAAAATACTAAGATCAAGACAGATGTGTAATTCCAGGTGATTGGGCTGGGTGACTTGTCATACTATGCTGTCACCCATCAATTAAAGAGGAACAGACAAAATGCAAAATGGATCAATCTCAGGGCAGCTTTGTTGAGAAAAACAGGATAGAAGGGAATATGTATGAGATGACAGCATTTCTAGAATATTCTAGAAAATGCATATAATCCAGAGCCAGACCAGTGGTTGCCCAGAGGAGGAGGGATGCTTTACAGGGGTGCACAGAGGGCTTGTGGGGGACACACTTGTGACCTTGGTTTTGGTGAGGGTCTCACATGTGTACACACATCCACATTCAAACATATATACAGCTTACAACATGCAAATCCCACTTCAACAAAGCAACAACACTCTCCTGTGTAAGAGTGAAGACCTGTGAAGCAAAGATGAGGGAGCTCATGGAATTCCAGAGCAGGCAACAGGGCCTTCAGACTCTCCCTGTCACACTGAGTGACAGGAGGAGGGCAGAGACTCCGAGTCTGAAAGGTAACAAGCGGTGTCATGAAAACCTTTTCACTTCTTCCAGTTGAAGACACTGCAAAGCATTGCCTCCTCTTTCTCTGGAATAAGTGCATTAAAACTGGAGCTGCCAACCCAGCTACTAAGGAGGCTGAAGCCGGAGGATTACTTGGTTCAGAAGTTCAGGGCTAGCCTGGCAACATAGTGAGCTCCTGGATCAAAAACACAAACACAAAAGAAAACAACGAAAACCAAATGCTCCAGGTGATTTCAAGCGTAGGAATGAGAAGCAGACAGGGTAAATAAAACACTGGATGATTCGCTCCCTCTGGGAACGTGAGGCAGTGAGAACTGTGGGAAATGGGCGCTTTAGATAGAAACAACGATCTGGAAAGGCAGTATGCAATCCCTGACCAGCTCAGGAGCCAGGTGCTGAGGTTGCCCCAGACTGCTGAGGGGTGGGGTGGGAGCTCCTTAGCCACTGGGCTAAGAAGGTGGACATAGTTTGCTGGATGTTGATTTGGGTGCCAACTCTGCACGGACTGTGAAGGTGCACGAAAACCTGAAGACACTGTAAAGCCACCATGGAAAGTTACACAGACATGAAGCAGTGAGTGTGGGGGTTAGGGCTGGGAGGGGCTGAGTGAGGGACTGGGGAGACCATGTGTGGAGTGGAACCTCAGCTGGCAGGAACAAGTCTTTGAGCTTTGACGACTTCCCAACATTAACCGGGGGCAGAACAAGAAGGGAAGAGTGAGCTGGGTGAGTTAACACAGCTGCTAGGCAGTTCCAAAACAGCATGTCATGACCAGCCCTGAGGGACAAGCTACTTCTGCACATAGGTGCAGTGTCAACAGGCCAGAAGAGTGTCCAGTCTTGTGTCATCACAATAATCCTGAAGGGAGAGCATACCCACCCATGCTTTTCACTGCTAGTGTTTCCAACAAACAACGGCAAAGCCAGGGCAGACTCTCAAAGCTGTGGGCAGGACTCTAGCAGAGGCACAGGGGACAGCCCCAGCACAGCACTAATGTGATAGCTGTCTTACCATCTACGCCATGCGTCTGGGGGACTGGGGGACATGACCCTGGGCAGTGCATGAAGGAGAGTTGAGGACAGCAGAAGAAGGATGGAAACGCACCAGTAACTGAGTTAAAGTGGTGGCGGCGAGGCAAACGGCTACATGAAATTCCCTTTTATTCACACAAAACACCACTGGGAAAAAGTCGGCTGCGATGCATCACTTCAGCACCAGGTGTGAGGACGTGCTTAATGAAGGCCTCTTAATGAAATAAAAAAGGCTGATCAAACACCTGGTGCGAGCAGGGTGTGGAGTCACAGGACGGGCCCTCCACTGCACCTGCTGGCATTTTAATCAGCACCTTTCGGAGCATCCGTGCTACAAGCTGGTCAACAGTGTCAGAAAGAGGTCCCTGGCCAGTGCCCACACTCACTGACAGTCTGGGGACCCTCGCTTCTTAAGGACCATATGCTCAGAGGCTGACTCACCCTGAAGGTAATTAAAATGGATCGTTTTCAGCTGGAAGGGCCTGGCCGGCATGCAGACCCCTCTCTCAGACCTCCCAGCCTGGCTCCTGCTTCCGGGTCCTCTGAGCACCTGCACTGGGACTGAGCTCAAAAGGGTCCCAGCGAAGCCGGAGGCCACTCTTCCTTGGAAAGAGCAAGGCTCCAACAGCTGCAGGGCCAGTCTCATCCTCACTCGTGACTTTTCTTCTCTTGCTGCTCTCGGAGGCCACATCCAGGAGAAGCCAGCACCACTGTTTCTATAGTCTGATGTGACACATTTCCACACCAGTGAAGGCAATGAGTGCTGTAAGCCTACCTCACTCAAATGCTTTCCACACCCAGACAGAAACCGAATCCTATCTATCCTAGCGAGCAGGGCCCCACCCAGGGAGAGAGGGCTGTTATCTGTGCGCACACAGGCTGGGCACTAACAAGTGCCCACAGACTCTGTCCAATTGCTTATCCTTTTAGATTTATTTTTATATTTATGTGTATGTGTGTATGACTGTGTGCGGTGGTGTGCATGTATGTAGAGGTCAGAGGTCAACCTGTGGGAGCTAGTTCTCTTCTAGGAATAGAGTTAGGCTGTCAAGCTTAGTGGCAAGTGTCCCTACCCACTGGGCCATCTCACCAGCCCTGTCCATTCATCTTTACCTGGGCTCCTGCTATAAGCACTGTGTTAGTTGCTGCAATGGTTTAAGAACTCAGAGTGCAGCACATTGTCCCCGTGGGCACCTTCTACCACAAACTGAAACACGTACACAAATCTACTGCAAGGAAAAAGCTCTACATTCCGAAGACTAAAGGAGTCTAAGGTTGCAGGCGCTGGTTTTAGAACGATGAGGGCAGGGAACAGCCAGCATCTGTTGAGGGTCTCCTGCACGGCCCTAGCTGGGGCGAGAGAAAAGGCTCAGGCCACAAGACAGCAGCTATTCATGTGTCAAAACAACAACTCCAAAGATGTCACATGGCAAGATCCAGGCAGTGCAGGGTCTGAGAGGGAGAAGCAGGAGATGGGTGCTGACTTAGATAATGGAGGAGGAGAGTGCTGGGGGCTTTTGTCCCTGCAAGCACCTGAGGCCATGACAGTTGCCACTGTCCCACATGCCCCACAGCCGTCTCTAAACAAGCCAGGAGGGTACAGGTGGGGACAAAGCGACTCAGAGGGGTTAAGGAACTTGCCCAAAGTCACACAGTTAAAGAAAATGGCTGGGCTCCCATGGGAACCATGCTCTCCCTGTTACACCACGTAACCTCACTGAGGGACTGCAAAGCACACTGCAGAACCTCTCACTTCCATCCCAGCCACTCATCTGCCTTGATCAATATGATTCCAGCCTACCAACCTGACTACACAGTGAGTTTCCCTCATGGGCCACCCCCGGCCCCCACCATAGCATAATGCATTGGACAAGCCGAAAGAACAAGAACAAAAGCTGTCACAGGAAGGCCAAGGAGACCCCAGCGCACCGAGTTCCTACTGTGTGGCTCAACAGCATATGGCAAATCAATTACTAGTTTAAATCTTAAAACAAAAACATGGCAAATGCAGCACAGAAATAATCAGGTACAATGGTTCGGCTCAGATTACGGCGGCCACTGGAGTTTTGAATACAATTAATCATCGTTCCAGGCAATGGGAAGCCATATTGACACTTATTCCTAATTTGAATATTTAATTAGGGTGAAGTTCTTCATCAAATTATCGCAGAACTGGGAGAAAGCCTGGAAGACTTACACAATTACTATCTTAACCCCTTCTCAGCTGCTCCCTGCCTGAGAGCACGCTGGCTCTGTGGGAGGAGATGGCCCGCTCTGCCCTGTCCTGCCCTGTCCTGGTTCTGAGACTAGGGAGGTAGGAAGAGTTAAGACTGTGTGCAATAGAAGGAAGCCAAACAAAGATCCCAGAGTGTGAACTAGGCCTGCAGGGACCCAATTCTGAGATGGACCCTGAAGAGGAGGAAGCGACGAGCTGTGAGCTGATGGCGCCTCAGCTGCAACAGGCCTACCTACATCCCCCGCTTAATTCTAGCCAGGCCTGCAAGGAGATGCCATTACCCCATCTTAGAGAAGGAGGAACAGAGGCCTGGAGCAGTCCTGAGACTTGCCCAAAGTGGTCAAGACAGCCAAGTTACTCGTCACCCACAGCTCCCACAGCAGCTTCCTGCTGGCACTGGTCTGATTCATCAGTTAATCAATATGGACTCTTAGCCGGACTTCTAACTTATATATTCTTTTATAAACCACATCTATATACAAAGACATGCTTATGGTGTGTTGTGTAATATGAGAGTTAACATTAGTAACTAAGAGAGGAATGAGCCGGGTGGCAGTGGCCTTTAATCCCAGCACTCAGGAGGCAGAGCCATGTGGATCTCTGTGAGTTCGAGGCCAGCCTGGTCTACAGAGTGAGATCCAGGACAGCCTCTAAAACTAATGTGCCTTGGCTAAGGTACCATGGAAGGCAGGTTGATGACAAATTGCTATCATTAGAACCATTCAACCTTGTGAGTTTATTGTTATTCAGTAGATTCTGACTCTGTGGGAAGACACAAACCTGCTCAGCTGTGTCTCTGGCATAGTGTGCTCAGGGCACCCACCACACCTGGTTTTTCATGTTGGTTCTGGTATTGAACTCAGGTCTTTATGTTTGCCTGGCAAGCACTTCATGGACTGAACTGTATGCTCAGTTCCCACAAAAAGGCTTTGGTTGGCATTTCATTACATTCCACCCCAGTGATTACACAACCCAAAGTAAGAACTCTCTCCTCCAAGACACCTCTACTTTCAGCCCTCACTCAGGCTAAAGGCCTCTTCTTCTGAGCTCCATGGAGATGCAAAGGATCAGCGACAGACTGGGCCACAGGAGCAAATATCTTAACTGATGATTTAAATGGCTCCATCAGCTGCTTTTGGGCGGCCTTCTACCTCCCTCTGCAATGGTCCCTTCAGCAGGACAGAGGGAAGGAACCACTCCATACAGTCCAACACCACCTAGCCCCTCTCACCACAGCTACCAGACCTAAGTCCGGTCACAGAAGGAGACCCCTGGATCATCAGGCCCGCTCTGAGCAAATGGCGTCAGGAACTCTGAAACTTTCCTTTGTATATTACATTAATCCATATAAGAAAATCTCGCTTTTAATGAGGAGTGATGTAGTCACAAACTCTCCAGAGCCATAATTAGAGCAAACTAATTGAAGTTGTGTTTTGACACACTTTCCAAATTCACGGGCGCCGGATGACATATTCACAACACTGCTGCCGCACCACCATGGCGACGGCAAAATCATTAGGCTAATAACGCTTATTTGCATTCTTATCGTGCCGGCAGCTCTCTCTTAAACACTGTTTCTACTACTGCTCCTTTACTGTAACTCTCCACTAGACGGCATTAACAGTAATTATTAGTGCTTTAGTGGAATTTTAATGTTAAGAAGAACAACGTGCATCAGCATACACTGAGTGGCAATGCTGTCTTCGTAACCACCACCCATCTGCAGGTTTGGGGATGCTCCCCTGGCCCTGGGCCCCAGGGTGACCAGATGCCATCTCTGTAGCATTTATAGCAACCTCGCAGGGTCCACACCCAGTTAGATCTGAAGTTCCTCATTTACTGTTTCCTTCTCTCTCTTGTAAGGACAATAAAATGAAATAGTTAAATAGGGATTTTTTTTTTTTTTTTCCGAGCTGTTAGAAAAAAATTCTCAATTTACAATCCTGTCTCTGCCAATAATACTAATGAGTTCCAGGAGGCCAGTCTCTGTCGCCACCCACCCTCATGGGGATTAAAGGCAGACAGGGACAACTCACTTGTGGGTGGGAGGAGGCTGGATCCACCAATGTGGAGGCACTGTTTGCCACCAGCAAGGCCAAGTTTTTGTATATTTAACTCAGACAGACAGATAGACAGACAGGCACACACGCGCGCGCGCGCACACACACACACACACCCCGAAGACTCGACAGTTTTAAATAATGGTTATTAATGACACGCTCTTTGAAAGTGACAAATTACTTCTGATATTTAGAATCCAAGAGGTATGAAGAGTGATCATGTTCCAAGGAACATGACAGGAAATGACAGTGGACACACAGAGCTGTCACTGACCTGGAGTGGGAGGAAGGCAGGGGGCCTGCTTGGGACACTGGGCTGGTATACATGGTGGTGACCACACACTGCCCCAGCTGTCCATGCTGTGACTGAGGGCATATCCTGGCAGGGGTACACACCCTAGTGGTATGCTCATCTTCTGTGGAAAACCTGAGGTTCTTGCTGTGTTGTGGGGAGACCTGGGAGCCACTGAAATCCCCAGCTCCTTAAGTATCCTAGGATTAGAAACAACCATGGCTTCATTCACTGCCCACGAACACTCTTCAACAGACTGTGGGATCCTGTCGATCCTCCACTGGGACTCAGACAGACAGAGTAAACACTTCTTCCTTGCAGAATGGCCAAAGACGATCTGTTCACCCAAAGCCTGGGGGATTTTCTGTTGACCAGCTTATAATCCTGTAGCAATCTGCTATTTTTCAAGTCACAATTATTTCCAAAAAAATTAAAAAGGGGAGCAAACTCTCAGAGCTGCATGGCACTCTGATTCACTGTATTTATTCACTACACTTAAGTTTTATCACAGTCAGACCCTGCAACACCAAACACCTACCTCCCATATGAAGGAAATGAAGAGAAAAAGAGCCTGGCCAGGCCGCACCCTTCCATCCCAGATGATCAAGTCTAATCCTATAAACTGAAATATTTAAAGAGTCACTAAACCTCGCTGACCCAACTTCTAAAAACCAGGAACACATGGGTGCCACTTGCTTTTCATCTCCTTCCAGCTGACATGGCCGCCTTTCCGAATTTCCAGAGCAGCAGCCAAGCCCATAGCGAGCTGCATGTGTGAGAGCCCAGGGCAGGCAAGCGGCCAGGCAGCACTCGAAGCCCCAGACCCAACCAAGAACCCCGGCAACAGCTTCCTCCTCTAGCCTGCTCCATCTTAAGAGCCATGGAAAACATCTTGGTTAGCAGAATAAGTTTCTGGCAAGGAGGAAGTGCGATGTGGCCATGGGCTGGACAGCTGTGTTTGGTCTGGCACCAGTTCATACCTGCTGGCTATAGGAAACACAGAGGCAAAAGGCTGAAAAACCAGGAGGCCCGAGGCTCATTGAAGGAAGCAGGGTGTGCTTGTGGTCCTGGACTCTAGTGCTGGCTTCTCCTAAGCCTCACTCTTTGCAGGTCAGTCTTCTCTCTTAAAAGAGAGACTGCATTGTTTACCTTGGAAAAGATAAAAGCTATGTATGTACATGTACACACATGCACATATATGCACATACACATGCGCACAACCACAGACATGCACTTAAGCATTTATATGATGCCTAACACAGGATGCTCAGAAACTTGTAGCTGAAATGGTAACAACTGTATTTATTCTAATAATCACTATTAATACCATTCAACTAGAAAGAAAACATATGCCGTTCAAGAAGGGTCTTTGAATTGAATTTTACCTAACCCATGGGCAAAAATTCAACCCAAATAAACTCAAAAGGTTTTCTGAAAGTTACTGAAGGCAAAGGATTTTATTAAATATCCAAATTAATAATTGAAACCCTGTCTTGAAACAGAGCAGTCTAGAGGGGAGGGAGGTGAGCCCCCCAGGAAAGAGTGCAGGCGAATGCTCATTTTTACTGTTTCAGATTTCCACTAGAGACCCAAGTGAAATATTCTACAGAGCTACCTACACAGAGACTGTCAGCTTCCACTCTGATAAAAGGTAAAACATCCTCCTCTAAGTGGCCAGGTTCACAAAACCAACCCCAAAGTGAGCCTGACGCACGAACTATTTTCATAATCCCGAAAAAGCCCTTTCTCCAAAGCTGGGGGCTGACCGCACGAAGAGCAGGGTACACTGGAGAGTGAGCCTCAGGAAGGACTTGGCATCCACAACCCAGCTTTCCAGGACAACCTCTATGCAGAAGCCACACAACTATCACCGTGAGAAATGAGACGCTCTCTATGTCACATGAACTACAGCATAGCGTCCTAGCAAATTTGCAAGCAGCAGACACCTTGTTCAAACCTGGTGTGAGGGACTGACAGCCGCTGTGGCTCAGAGGTGGGAGCCATATTGACTAATAGTCAATTCTTCATTAAACAGAAGCCCTGACTTCCCAAGACGCCATATTAAAAATTAATATCTAAAAGTGTATTGCTCAGCCTAAAGTCATCATTCATACTGAACAATACCAAACTGCATTCTAATGAAATTTCTCCTTCAAAATTCCCCGACAGCAGCACGAAGTTGGTTTGGCTTCAGAAGTGGTGGAAGGCTCTGGTCACCAGCACCTTACTGGGAAGGTGGCTTTAACAAGACTCTCTCTGGTCCGGAATCAACAATACTGCCCGGAACCCTGCCGAAGTAGGGTGGTGGAGCTGTGTGAGGGATGATGACATGGGACCTTTGGGTATGGACGGTACTGCCTTCGGCCAGCAGCTCAAGGGCACACACTGGATCCCTTTAGTGTGAATTCAGATGCTGATGTCATGTCCAGCCAGGGGGCCTGGGGAGGCGATGTCCCTGCCAACGCCTCCCACTCTGACTGCTGGTCTGGAGCCTGGAGAAGCTGCCTGTTTATGACAGTTGAGTGCCAGAGGGCTGTCTCTCAATCAGGTATAGGCCTAGTTCTCAATGAAAGCTCAATAAATTCAACAACCAAGGGCCATGTAGTCACAGGCTGTGGGCACAGGAGAGGCCGCAGGCTGAAGGGAGCTGGCCTATGGGCTGAGATCTGGGCTGATATGGGCTGAGATCTGACATACCAGCTGTAGACACTAGGAAAGGAACCTCATTTCTTTAATATCCATTTCTCTACTTAAAATGGGGCTGACAGCAGTGCCTGCCCCATGGAGCTATTGTTAGGATGTTTGTTTATTGCTTATAAAGTCCCTGAGACGGCTGGGCAACCCAGCACTGCTGTGTGGGTCTCTGCCATCTGGGGCTGGGTGACAGGAGGGCTGTATAGACAATACAAGAGGTGAAAAGAAGGTGGTAAGTACATAGTGACTCCTAGCTCTACACCAGCTCACATTATACAGTCAATACATAAGTTCTGAAATTGTTTCCCACATGCTGGGCACCTGGGACTCAGAGGTCTTAACCAATCTGCAGCCACATTTCATCCCAACCACTTCTTGTATCAGAAGAAATGGCACAGCTGAAAGGTTCCAACTCACGGTGCCAGCCTACCGCCATCACTGCTGTTTGGGTGGTCAGTCTTCTTTGGGGCCACCATGGGCCAGGAGGACGTCCAGCCTAACTCTTCACAAGGAAGAGGCTAGCACAGGTGAGCACTCTCATAGGGGCTGCCAGAATGAGTCACTGCTGGACCCCAGCAGCCTCACCCCTGCCCCAGCTCTGGAGCCCAGGCCTGGTTCCTGCAGCAGCCTCACCCCTGCCCCAGCTCTGGAGCCCAGGCCTGGTTCCTGCAGCAGCCTCACCCCTGCCCCAGCTCTGGAGCCCAGGCCTGGTTCCTGCAGCAGCTTCACCCCTGCCCCAGCTCTGGAGCCCAGCCCTGGTTCCTGCAGCAGCCTCACCCCTGCCCCAGCTCTGGAGCCCAGGCCTGGTTCCTGCAGCAGCCTCACCCCTGCCCCAGCTCTGGAGCCCAGCCCTGGTTCCTGCAGCAGCCTCACCCCTGCCCCAGCTCTGGAGCCCAGCCCTGGTTCCTGCAGCAGCCTCACCCCTGCCCCAGCTCTGGAGCCCAGCCCTGGTTCCTGCAGCAGCCTCACCCCTGCCCCAGCTCTGGAGCCCAGGCCTGGTTCCTGCAGCAGCCTCACCCCTGCCCCAGCTCTGGAGCCCAGGCCTGGTTCCTGCAGCAGCCTCACCCCTGCCCCAGCTCTGGAGCCCAGGCCTGGTTCCTGCAGCAGCCTCACCCCTGCCCCAGCTCTGGAGCTCCTCTAACAGCCAGCTGCCGGCCCTCTCTAGGGAGTGGTATGAGGCACACAATGGATTCAAACTTCAGAGCAAACATCTGTGCACCTTGGGCAAAGAAGCTTTACACCATGGTGTGCACCTTAAAAAGCATCTCACTAAACAAATAAAACAAAATCTGGGTGGGTTTTGTGAAGGAAAGAAAATCTAACTGCAGTGGTGCTGAGCCCCAAGCTCTCTTGACAGGACCGGGGCAGAGCGCCCACCCACCTCCGACTTGCCCGTGGCTCACCATGGAAGACCAACTCAGAGCATGCCAAGGCTGCTCACCATTAGTAGGGAGGAACAGTTCCTTGGAACCAATTCTGAGCCTTCTCTGCTAGCCTGACCAGGAGGTAGGGTGCACATGGCGACCTTACACCACACCACAGCATTTCACCCCAACCCTCAGGGCAGAGCCCTCCCCTATGCAGAATCTGCCAGGCACTCTTAAAGGCAAAGACCTGCAGTGCCATCTCCCGCCATGCACAACAGGAAGTGTGAGCCACCACGGGAAGAGGAGACACAGCCTCCCTGCCCTGGGCTGGTGGGCTTCTCACTCCAGTCCTGCTTCAGCAGGTGAAGTGGCAGACATCTATGATGCAAAGAGGATCTTGTAATTGAAAGCTGACAGAGGCAGCTGGAAGATTTGAGGCTATCGGTGTAGACATGAGGACTCTGCTTGCAGGGGACATTCCATGAGGCAGCTAACCTGGGCCCTGGGTCCTGCAGGGAGGCGGGGTCGGGCAAGCAGGATGCTGTTTGGCTCATGGGCTGTGACAGGGATGTGACAGCAGTGAGAACAGGTGGCATGATCTCCTTCAGGAAGGGCCATTAACCTTTTAGATGACGGCCCGGGACCCAAATGATGGAGCCATTTTTGAGGTCAGCAGGATCTATGTTCTTGAAACCTGACACGACATGCAAAAGTTGTGACTGAGCCGTGCTGTCCCGGGAGGAAGATGAAGTGCTGTCAGAATTGCCCCATTTCTCAGAGTCTGTCATGGAATGATAACACCCATGCAAAGAGTTGAGTACAATTATGTCTGTCACTGAGAAACACACTTGGAAACCAACTGACAACTTTCTGGGAGCTGGCAAATCACTGGGAGATCCCCAAACACCTCTAAGCAGCAAGCACCAGGCCGCAGAGAGGCCAGTTTGGCTGACTGACACCTGGGAATGGCTCCAAGCAGCTGCACTTTGAGGGGGTGATGCTATGACCCCCTACTGGAAAACGTGGAGTGCACTCTGTGGCTTTTGGTGAGACAGTCCTCTCTCCTGGGGGTCAGATGTTCATGAAGGACAGGCAGGCCTGGTAGGGTTTCTCCTACATGACCACAGCGCACAAACAAGGACTCATACTCCAGGCCTGTAAGTAGGGCAACACCCAGCCACTGTGTGCATGTGTTCTAGTTTCTAGGCAGCCCCCATTCAAGGTCTGCCCACAAACGAACTGAATCAGCATGTCCAGCACTCTGGGTTCCTAGCTACTTACTTCAGATGGGCACTGGAGGGGATCCTATAGCAACCGTTTAAACACACCAGTGCTGGCCAGAGACACAGTGTCAGCACCACTGATACCTGGGTGTTCTGCAAGGCCTGTCTGCACCTATCCCAGGCATGCCACAGGAGCAGCTTTCCTCCTCCCAGAGACCCTGTCACTGACACCAGCACTTGAGAGCAAGGGGCAGTGCCTGTGGGATCTGGAGCAGGTCTCGGTGGCCAACGCCTACTGAGCCCTCCCAACATACCCTTAACCAAGGCTGCCACAGCACGCTGTCTGCTGAACCTGAATTTCTAAGGGAGGGGGCACGACAGGCGGTTTTAATTTGTCAACTTGACACAATCTAGAAACACCTGGGAGAAGTCTCAGTGAAGAACTGTCTAAATTAGACTGGCCCGAGGGCGTGATGATGAGTTATCCTGAGTCTGTGAACTTATGTTTGGAGACCCAGCACAAAAGTGGGCAGCACTATTCCCTAGGTAGGGTCCTGAACTGTCTAAAGTGGATGAAGCTAGCTGAGCGCAAGCCTGCGGCACAACATTCGCAGCTCTCTGCTCCTGGCTCTAGAGGTGACGTGACCAACTCCCGACTCCTGCTGCTCTGGCCTCCTCTGTGATGGACTGCAGCCTGGAGCTAAAGGCTAAAGAGAATGAGCTAAAGAAACCCTTGCTCCCTCAGCTGCATCGTCAGGGTATTTCATCACAGCAACCAGGAGCTCAACCAGGCCAGGAGCAGAGATGGACACCTCCTGACTAAGGTGTGAGAAGCATGATTCCTCCAGTGGCATGGAGGTCTGAGAGACCCCACCTCTCTCTGCTAGTGTGACAATATACCCCGATAAACAATGTCAGACAGAGAAGGTTTGGCTCATAGGTGCAAATCTTTCATAGTCAGCCAGCTCTGTTGCTTTGGGGTGGAGAGAAACATGTAGCTGAGTAAAGCTTCTCACCTCAAGGTGGCCAGAAAGCAGGGAGGCTTGGGGGGGAGACTCCAGTGACTCACTTCCTCTTATCGAGCCCCACCTTTCCAGTGTCTACCATTTCCCAATCACCTGTTCAACTGCGAATCCATTAGTAAATTAGTTTCTGATTAACTCAACACTATCATGATCTAGTTACACACACAAACAGTCTCACCTTCAACACTATGAACATCTGAGGGATACCTCCCACCAAACCCTCAGCAGTAGCTCATGACCTCCCCCCCCCCCCCAAATGGTTCCGTCAAGCCACAGAGCCCACTTCTGTGAGGTTATTTATTTATTTATTTGTATTTTTTTTGGTTTTTCGAGACAGGGCTTCTCTGTGTAGTTTTGGTGTCTGTCCTGGATCTTGCTCTATAGACCAGGCTGGCCTCGAACTCACAGAGATCCACCTGGCTCTGCCTCATGAATGCTGGGATTAAAGGCGTGTGCCACACCGCCCAGCTGTTTGTTTAAAAAGGAAATGTTGAAAACCAGTGCAGTGGTTCATGTCTCCAATCTCAGCACCCAGGAGGCATAGGCAGGTGGGTCTCTGGTCTACATAACAAGTTAGTAAGTCCCAAGGTTATGGAGAGACCTAGTCTTGGGGCGGGGGTGGGGGATGATGTCCCAAATCTGTCACCTTCGACCCACCTTAGCTTCCCCCCCTTCTCCATTCACAAATGCTCTCTCTAATGTTAACCATTTAAATAGCTGAAGCCAGCTGCCTACCTGTGCAGTTTAGCAGTTTACATGACTCTCTGCCGAACCTGCCAGGTGTGATGGGAACATAGCATGGCCATATACAGCAGGGTGCATGCCACAAGCTCAGGATCAGCTCATTTCACACACACACACACACACACACACACACACACACACACACACACACACACACCCTACCTCTGGGCCAAGTCTTCTGGTCCTGTGCTGTGGACCATGTGACCTCGGGAGGTCTTTTTTACACCCACTGCCTTCTACCTCCTGGTCCCCAGGGGTGCTGCAGCTGTGGAGTTCTACAGTATTGACCCTATCCTTGGCACAGCCCTCTCCCCAGTGACTGTGTTGTCTGTGGTTTGATAAGCATGACTCTGACATCTTTATCAAGCTTCTGATCCCACTGCTCAGCAAGCTAGGGCCAGCAGCCCACCAAGATCCATACCCTATGCCCCCAAGTGGCAGTCCTGAGCAGAACAGGAAGCGCCCCATCTCCACAGAGCTGGCTCACTTAGCTAAGGCCAGCCCAGCAGAGGGGTCCTCAGCCCTCAGGTCACCCCATCCTACTGGATAATGTACCCGACACTGATGGGCAGGGGTGGAATGCTTGCTGCCTGGAGGGAGATCTAGCCTCCAGGTCCTGGACCAAGTGGCCTGCCCCAGAGACCTAGCAGAGGTTTGTGGGTGAAACCAGGGCTTACTGTACAGAGGGTGAGTTCTACCAAGCTATTTTATACTGCTTTTGACACAAATTCCACTGAACTCAACGCTCAATTCACCAGACATCGCCAACGAGCATCCTACCTACCCTGAGGCCTTTGATTAGGAAGGCAGGGAGGGGCCTCAGATCAAGTTCCACCATGACTGCCCCTGCAGCAGTGGGAAGGCTCGGGTGCTGCTGGGATGAGGAAGGTGATGGCCTGTCACCTGTGAAAAGGTCAGCAAATGCCCCTTTTGTCTGAAGTCAAGTTGGAAATGATAGCTCTCCGAAAAGCTGCTGGGAATGCTTTAAATCCAAGTGTTGGCAGAGCACATGTTCTTGGCTTTTGAGATGCACTCCCAGACTCATGAGACAGCTCATCTGCCACCCACTCCATCTCCCTCCAGCGAGTATCCTGCCACCTTCTAGGTGGCCAGTAGAGGGCACCCCACCACCACGCTCCGGGCAGCTATGCTTTGGTTCTCAGATCAGGTGTTCCCACACAAAGACCAGCAAAGTACCTGATGTTTGCGATTTACTGCTCCATGGGAAAATCATGAACTTGCTATATATGCGCTGATGTCACCTACATAAAAGTACACAGGGAATGAGCTCAAAGGAAATGTAACAAAAGGTTATGAGAATGTGCTCACTGGAAACGGGTTTTGTTTTTCCATTATGTTCTATATTCTGCCAATTTCCCACAAGCACTTAGTGCTCTTGTGATTGAAAAACTCGGCAGTGCTCACGGATGGGGAGTCATCTGGAGGGGCAGCAACATGGTTCCTCACTGTTGGAGAAGCCTGTGCTGTGACAGTGACAATGGGGCTCTCACCCAGTAACCTGAGCACAGGCAGCCCAGAGGGGTGCCACAGGGGAGGCCCAGGGTTCCTGTGAGCACGAGCTCAAGAGGAGGAAACAGGAATGGAAGTGAGGTGCCAGTCTGCCTTAGTTCTGTGGCCTGGAGCTGGGACACAGCGGACTGAAAGTCAGGGGCAGGGGTAGGGTGTGGGAATCTGGGCAGGGGTAGTCTATGGGGGGAGCTGAGTCTTCAAGTTATCTTAAAGCTGTCAGTCCCTACAAAGTCCCAGCATGCTCAGCCTTTCCTGTCTTCAATAGAAAATTGAAGTAACTAGCAATTCTTAAAAAAATAAATAAAAATCAAAGATACTGGATAGGAAAAGAATAAAATTCCAAAGCCAACTCACAAAAGATAAAAACAGCAAACCTAGATGACTTAAGAGGCTCGCCCAGGCACGCACACTGCCTGTAAATCAACAGCCAGCCAAAGAGGAGACTGGAAGAAACACACAACAGCATTTGCATACAGGAGGTGATCCTTCTGAATGCCGCTGACTTAACTCAGCCAAATTAGAATACATTTTATATTGACTATTTTGACATTTGTTTTATTTGGCAAGTAAAACAGAACTGATCCAATTTCCCTGCAGCCACTGTAAACCATAAACTGTGCGCCAAGGCCATAAAACACACAGCCTTGTAAGGGCTGTGCTTGGGTGACGCCACCCTCCAGCCCCACCAGCTCCGGGCTGCTGGCTGTGGCGTAGGTGACCTGGCTCTCCTATGATATTCTGTTTCTTCTGGGACAGTAGGAACCCTGTCCAGTAAGTTTTTGTCAAGTCAACACAAGCTAGGATCATTAGGAAAGAGGGAACCACTACTGAGAAAATGCCTCCATCAGCTCGGCCTGTATGCAAGCCTGTGGGGGCATTTTCTTGATCAATGCTAACTGATGTGGGAGGGCCCAGCCCACCATGGGGAGCTAGCCATGGAGAAAGAACACTCCTGCATGGCCTTCGTCGGTTTCTGCCCTGTCTTCCTCAGTGATGGGCTATGACAGGAATGGACGCGCCAAGTCAGTCTTCCAGGTTACCCTTGTAGCGGTTTGTGTTTGTGTTTGTGTTTGTTTTGTTTGTGTTTGTTTTTCACAGCAATGGGAAACAAATTAGAACGGCTCCATTCCACGCAGCAGGACTTAGCAGCTGTTTGAGGTGATGCCCATTTCTGGGTCCTTCCAGACCACATGTGTCTTTGGAGACTGGCTCTATTTATCCAAGGCAGTTGGCCCCAAGGGCTCTGCAGCCTCTGCATTTAACTCAGACTTGAGCTGACGATGAGCACTGCAGACGAATCTAAGTGGACCTTACCCAGCACAGATGTCAGCCTGAAACGACGCTGGCAGAATTATTATTATTTTAATGAATGCAATCTCCTAAAAACTCGCCACTTTCTAAGGACTTCTGGCTTGTAGTCCCTGGAAAGCACAAACATCATGGGCAGCTAACCAGCCCTGCTGGGTCTCTGATGGGCTACTGGCAGAGCTAAGAGGGAGTTCTGTCCTCTGGAAGCCAGGGCCCTGGTCACTGGCTGTCACACACACCTGTGTGTCTATAAGCTCATTTGAATGGCAAGCCAATTTCTGTGTTTTGTTTAATCTGGTTTGGTTTTTGAGACAGGGTCTCACTATGTAGCCTTGACTGGCCTGGAACTTGCTACATAGACCATGCTGGCCTGGAACTCAAAAATCTGCCTGCTTCTGCCCTCTGCCTCCTGAATGCTGGGATTAAGGGTGAGAGACACCACGCCCAGATTGACCAACCAAGTTTGAGCCCCACCTCCAGCTGTGTTGGGAACCTGTGGTATACCCATGATATAGAATATCGAGAGGCCTTTACACACACGGAACACACAGAGTTCTGACTACGACTTTTTAAGGCCCAAGTTTAGACCTGCAAATTTTCAGCTACATGTTACACTATTTCAGCAGGTATTAAGTGGGTGCTTTCTAAATTGGTGCATGGCTTGGCAGCGCCCAAGGCCATGGAAGTGCATGGGTGAGATCCTCAACAAAGCCTCACCTGGGAAGGTTTGGGGCTGGGGTGGAAGCCGCTGACGACTGTGAGGGCGTGGTAGGTTGAGATGAGTCGTGGTTTCTTGGCACTCTACCCATGCGATACCAGATGCCCATGCTGTTCAGTTCCCTGCAGGAGAAAAAGGAAACCTTCAAGGCTCTGCTGAGCTTGGAGCACTGACCTGAGCCACAAAGCCAACCATTACCTCATTATGCGCTGTCTCAAACCCCAGGAAGACCACTCTCACCATGTAAGACAGGCTCCATCACCCCCTTCATGCTCTGAGCCTAGCACGACTGCCACTATGCCATCAGGCCTTCTTTGTGTGTGGTGTGGCCATCTTTACTGACCTGCGCATGCCCACCCGCCTGCTCTGGGTATGCCCACCTGCCTGCTCTGGGTATGCCCACCTGCCTGCTCTGGATATGCCCACCTGCCTGCACTGTGTATGCCCACCTGCCTGCTCTGGGCATGCCCATCTGCCTGCTCTGGATATGCCCATCTGCCTGCTCTGGACATGCCCACCTGTCTGCTCTGGATATGCCCACCTGTCTGCTCTGGATATGCCCATCTGCCTGCTCTGGACATGCCCACCTGTCTGCTCTGGATATGCCCACCTGTCTGCTCTGGATATGCCCATCTGCCTGCTCTGGACATGCCCACCTGCCTGCTCTGGATATGCCCACCTGCCTGCTCTGGGCATGCCCACCTGCCTGCTCTGGGTACACTGCCTTGCTTGTTGGCATGTGCTCACATTTCCTTTTACCATCTCACTGCTCTCAAGTACTCTATGTGGTCAGGGTGAGGCAGCTGAGGAGGCTCTGGAGACACATGCCTGACTTCCACATGTCAGGATTTGGCCCCTCATAGCTGGGAGTCACTGGGTGTGGCCTCACTCCAAGGTCAGTTGAGAAGATGGCCTCAAACCCTCAAACTAGAGGCTCACAGCCCACAAACTAGCACAACCAAGAGTAGATGCACATCATACATGGTGTGACAGCCAGTGGCCGTGAGTAGATGCACACCATCACCTGTGATGTGAATGAGGCAAGCTCACCTTTGGCAATCAAACAGGATAACTTCTGCCACATGCAAGCCCTCTCTGCCAGCCCAAAATGGTGTCTATGGGACTGGAAGCCGAGGGACAGCATCTCTTCTTCCAAAAATAAGAGGCATTTACTCTGTGGGTCTTGGGTGCAGCGGGGGGGGGCTATTCTACACCAGACCCTGCCTCATTGGAAGAGCAAGTCCACCTATCTCTACCCCGCTGCAGCCTGTTCTTCAGGGGATGCTGTGTCCTTTCCAGCCTGAGATTTCTGCTTCTCAGAGCACAAGTTCAGGCCCTTGTCACGTGGCACTCAGATTATGTCTTCTAGGAGAGGATGTTATGGCTCAAGATGAAATAAAAATTGTACTCTAGCAATTTAAAAAATTATACCAAGGAAGAAAGATTCTAGTTTTGTTTATCAAGACAAATACTGATTTTAAAAAATCCATTCTTCAGAATTGTTTAAAACAGTTAAAATTTGCATCTTTTAAAAATAGTATTGTAGGGGGCTGAAGAGATGGCTCAACAGTTAAAAGCACTGGCTGTTCTTCCAGAGGACTTGAGTTCAATTCCTAGCACCCACATGGTGGCTCACAACTGTCTGTAACTCCAGTTCCAGGGGATCTGACACCTTCACACCAATGCATATAAAATAAAGTTAAATAAATTAAATAAATTATTAAAAATAGTATTGTAATGAGAGATGTGAACAGTAGATGCAAGTACACTATAAAAGTACAGTGGTTGGCTGTCCTGTGTGTAAATGGAAGCCTGTGGGGTGATGTGAGATTGCTCTGCTCACGGCTCCCTCCCCAGTAACCTGCTTGCACAGTAAGTTTAACTCAGGATAGAAAGCAGGATTTGCAGTGTGGGAAGGGAATGGCTAAGCCCTTCCTTTACCTGTTCATTTTTGGTGTAGGGAATGGAGCTGAGTTTGACACACCCTAAGCATGGGCTCTACCACCAATGCCCAGCCTAAACCCATCTTGATGAGAGTAATCCACAGGGGAAGAGGCTGAAGAACCTCAGCTGCAAGACCCTAGACACAACCACCTTAGTGCAGTAAGCATCCATTTTCTTGGGTTCCTCCAGCCCCACCCCAGCCCTGCCTACCTGACCTTTTACCTCCTGCACATTTTGGCACAGCTACCCTACCTCACTATCCTTCCTTGAGCTCTGCTGAAGCAGTCCTTATTTCTAGCTCAGGCCGGCCAACGAGGGAATGACCTTTCCCGGGTATCAGTGACCAGGTAGGGCTGCACCTGATGCTGGTTAGAGGAATCAAAACCAAAAATACTGAATTCTAAAATTGTGATGGGAACCACAGGAAGGCAGACTCGCTCATCTCTGAAGCTGCTCAAAGGGACAGCAGTGTCATGCCTCCCCAGAGGAATAGGTGTCATACAGCATCCCACCAGAGGACCAAGAGGGCAGGCAATGAGGTGCGCTCACCCTCTGAGCCCCTCTACTTCTGCCTGCCTGAGCCTGGCTGCTGTCAGCTAGCAAATGTCTCCTTCTGCTTAAGCCACTCCGGGTGGGGCTTCCCGTTACTCAGGCTCACAGAGGCCCAAAGCGAAGAGCTGGGATTTGCCTGCACTTGGAGTTTTATGGAGCAGCTTTGGAGCCAGGCCCTGCTTACTTCTGAGGCTGTAGGTGACCAGGACCCAATGGGCCTAGCCTCCAGCACACTCTCTGCTATTAGAAGACATGCATTGTAGAGCCCTGAAATATATGGGTTTCTTTCTGACTTACAACCAATGTGACTAGAAAACCCAGGGGACCGCTATTTCCCTCTGGGCCTAACGTTAGCCCTGGTGTGCCCACAGGTGGGCCTCTGTTCCCAGGATGAGCCACACTCACCCCCCCTCTGCCCACCCACTTCAGCCTTCTCTTCACAGCTAGTCCTCCTGACTCAGAGAGCTATGCTTAGTAGCCCTGCCTCCTGTCTCAACTGGAGTAGGCCAGCTCATCACATTCCCCTCACTGTCTGAAACGACCTTGTTCATCTTCTTGCTCACTGCTCAGGTCTCTTTTCAGAACAGCCTCTCTGTGAGGACAGGGCCTTTGTCCAGTGGTACAAACAGGTTGGCCATAAAATGCCCCAGGCTGATAAGCAGTGTGAAGAGTTGAGGTACACAGTAGCATCCAGGCAGCATGCAGAGGGGCCTGGAAGGTGAGTGTACAGGGACCAGAAGGCCCTAGGATGGAGCGACACTAGAAGCTGAGGTAGACTGAGGTCAGAGTCAGTGGTAAGCACCAACACCAAGAGCCATGGGTTATGGCTGAGCCTTGTGAGCCATGAAGGAGTGGTCCCAGGAGTGGCCCAGACACTCTCAAGGGAGGAAGATCTGTGTGTGGAAACACTGTTGAAACTTACCCAATAAATGTGTACTGGGGAGGTGCCTGCTTGGTCCGGCCCATGATGCGAATGTCACAAATGGCAGCTTCGGTTGAATCCCGGGGAATAAATTTAATGCATAGCCTCTTCTTCCTAAAGGCCACCTCCTCTAAGGAAACAACAACAGAAAGGTGTGAGTCTGATGGAGATGCCACCTCCTCTCCCATTTGGGTAGCAGAAGAGATGGCCACCCTTGTCATCTGGAAGAGGCCCCTATGGACAGGTGATGGTAGCGGAGTCCACCAGTCACCCTGCCAGGCCTGCATCCAGGGCCTGACCCCAGACATGCTGGCCAAGAAAGAGCTCCCAGAACTGCAGCCACAGCCGGGCACCACCCAGGGACACCCCGCTGTAAGGCTGCTCTTGCTTTTCAGTTTTTAGCATAGAATCTTCGAGCACACCACAAGGGGTGAGAACTGCAGGGCAGAGCCACCTGCTTCTGATCAGCACACCGGCTCCAGCTCTTCACACACCTTTAATTTTCCTGGCTGGATACATGGAACATACCTCCCAACGTCATGTTGCCCAGCTCTACCCCAGAAGGCCTGGCTGTCATGTCCCTGCCATTTCTACAAAGAACAAGGAAATTCATCAACTCATGGTCTGATTTCAAGTTTCTCTATCATCACACAATGCCCTGCCCTGCCCTGTCTGGATTCACATCTAGGGGCTGTGTGCTCTGCAGAGGGCTGGCAGGTCTCTCAGGTCCTTCTACACTATCACCACCCTCACTGCTCCTTGTTGCTTTGTGGCGCAGACAGGCAGGGAAAACCAAGAAACAAACAGCTGTTCGGCCCTCGTCCAGTGGCACATCGGAGCTGGCTGGCCTTGACCTCTCTGGAAGGCAGCGCATGTGTGAGCTCCCAGGACCACTGCATTGAGTTCCACAGTGCGGGTCCGGACCTGGGTCATAGCACTCCTGCGCACCGCTCTTGCTGTTGGTTTTTAGGATGCATGTAGCTAAGAGCCACACCTTGGTTCGAGGTTTTGAATAACAATTCTCCAAAT
Organism: Onychomys torridus; assembly: GCF_903995425.1. NCBI lineage: Eukaryota > Metazoa > Chordata > Mammalia > Rodentia > Cricetidae > Onychomys > Onychomys torridus. The sequence continues at coordinate 5,093,512 of NC_050446.1, read as the reverse complement.
TCTGCCACTCCTTCTGCACTGATGAGCTTAAGTCCCTCTGTCTAAAACATAGCCCTCTTCAACAACTCCGCCCACGCTGAGGGTGACTTTGACCCAGAGGGAGTGCCAGTGTGTGGCTCTTCTCTGTCACTTGTCCAGCCACACACAATGGGCTGGTGCTGTAGAAATGGATGACAGTGCCCATCAAGGTGGCAGTGTGGCTCATCAGTGGTTCTGAAATTTTCCCAACAGTCCACGAGTCTTTCAGTTGGATTTGTGGGTTACTTTTTTCATTTTTTAAACATTTTGAAATTAAAATAATTATACCATTTTCCCCTTTCCTTTTCCATCCTCTGGCCCTCCTATACACATCCCCTTTGCTCTCTTAAATTCATAACCCCTGGACTTTTTCTTTAATTGTTGTTACGTATATATTCCTAAATATATAGATACATCCTGTTCAGTCTGTATAATGTTTCCTGTTTGCCCACCACTTGGTATCAGATGACCAACTGGAGATGCCTTCCCTGGGGAAGACTGTTTCCTCCACTCTGCACTCAGCTGCCTGTAGCTTTGTTTGAGACAGGGTCTCACTGTGCACCCTAGATCAGTCTCAAACTTGTAATCCTCCTGCCTCTGCCTCTTAAATGCTGGGATTACAGGTACCTGCTACCACACCTGGCTCCATCAGTAGGGTCTAGGCTGGGAGCCTAGCTCTGCCACTGCTGGCACTGGCACCTCAGAGTCACTTGACCCCTCTGAGCCTCAGTTTTGCCATCTGTAGAAGGGAACGTGTGGAAGCCCACTCCAGAGGAGTGTGGGAGATGCTGTGTGGGAACATGATTTCTTGGCCAGTTCTGGGCACATGGTAAGTGCTCAGTAAAGGACAGCTAGGAGGGACTGGCAAGCCAGCACAGTGTGCACTTACCATCTGTGCTTGGGACTGACCCTCCAGTGCCCGAATCTGTGACCATTTATACATGGTCCTGCTGCAGGCAGGCGGGGGAAGGGTGGTTCTGCCGGCCCGGTGGAATCAGCAGTATTATTGGATCTTTGCTATGTTTTGGGGGGAAGAGGGAATATTCTTAAAAAGCCAGAAAGAGCTGGGCAGTGGCGGTGGTGGCACACACCTTTAATCCCAGCACTCAGAAGGCAGAGGCAGGCGGATCTCTGAATTCTAAGCCAGCCTGGGCTACAGAGCAATTCCAGGACAGCCAGGGCTACACAGAGAAACTCTGTCTTGAAAAAAACGAAGAAACAAACGAGCAGGCAAACAAAAAGTCAGGCTGAAATGCCCAAATTCTGTGAGTTCTTTCCCAGAAATAAAAGCAAAGGGCTACATCCTCAAGCCGCAAAGCTTCAGGCTATAGAAATGTCTATGATCCATACAGCAACCACCCTCCTTGAGGCAGAGATGGCATCCTGGAGGAAGGGGGCGCCATGTCAATCCTGTACCTAATACCATTTGCTACTAAGTTCAAGACCTGAAGGAGATGCACTAGAGACCTTCCCTGAGGTAAACCACAGGGCAGCTATTCTGCTAGCCTTTGCCACAGCTTGGCTCCATGTCTCCATCTGCAGCCAGCTCAGTCAAGGACAGATCCACTCATTCATTACACATGCTTAAGCAAGCCTCATTTTAAGTAAACATATTATACATAGTCAATAGAAATGTGTTCAGTCATGCTAATGAACACAGGGAGAGTACACAGCACTTTACTAAAACAAACAGTCTTCCAGTGTTTAAGTGCTGTACGGACTGCAATAGGCTATATTTTAAATTAATTACAGGAGTCTCATCTTTTTGGCTGACTTCATGAAATCAAGCCTTTAAGTACTCTCAGGAGATACTGGGCTGACCATGAGGCTTTTGGTCCCCTGGGAAGTCTTTGAGAAATAGTCCCATGACTAGAGGTGTGCTCAGACAGCTGATGAGAGCCCAGGGCCCACTGGACAGCAGTGGGTGCAAACATGGGCCCCAGCAGTCCCAGCACCGGCCACAACAGGCCTCCTCACTGAATGAGCTCAACAAACTGGAAATGCTGAAGGTGGAATCCCTCATGGCTACGCCATATATCCATACAAAAGATACTACACATCAATTCACTGTCAAAATGAACACCAAGGAAACATTTAAAACTTTGAAAACCTCAGGAAGAAAACAGAACAGGAATGAATACAAATCTCTGTGAGCAGAGAATTCAGCTAAGAGATAAAGGCAGCAAGCAAAGGTCTGAAAAAGCACTCAGGCTTGCTGATAAGTAGGGAACTACAAATTAAATACAAATTAAATACAATTTAAATAGTGAAACAAAGCAGATCACCTGCGTGGGAGTCTGAGGAAATGAAGCCTTTGCAGCAGACAGTGAGAGACCTTTGTGGAGGTCAGCAGCCAGCAACCCGTAAGGGACCAGTGTGCTCCAGCAACGTTACAAGGTGGGAGCATCCTCCTCACTTGACAAACAGGTAAACTGAGCCAGGATTCTGAGAGGACCTGCTCAGGGTTCCATGAGCAGCAGGGCCAGCCTGAACCCCTGGACACAGAGACAGAGTCCAGGGTTGGTCCCAACAGATTCAGAAGGAAGGGCCCATCCTTCCGGTTCCGGCTTGAGATCCGGAGCTGGGTCCTCTTGTCTGTGTGCTTTCCACAGCCGGACATGACTAGGTGTGGGAATGACCAGAAACAGGCGGAACTAACTACATGGGAAGCACCAGCTGGTGGACCAGGGCGGCCAGGGCTGGGAAGCAGTGTCTCCATGACATCTGTGCCTGCTTATATCTGAGAAGCACTGGACTGTGTACTTTAAATCTAAGTACCAGGTGAATTACCTGGTACTTAGATTGTATCTTTTTTTTTTTTTTTTTTTTTCAAGACAGGGTTTCTCCATGCAGTTTTGGTGCCTGTCCTGGATCTTGCTTTGTAGACCAGGCTGGCCTTGAACTCACAGAGATCTACCTGCCTCTGCCTCCAATTGCTGGGATTAAAGGTGTGTGCCACCACCACCCGGCACTTAGATTGCATCTTAAACCATTATTAAAAACAAAACAAAACAAAACAAACAAACAAAAAACCAAAACCCTGCTACTTAGAAACTGTTTGCTCAAGGTGTTTAGTATATGTGTGTGTGTGTATGTGCATGTGCACACATGTGTGTTTGTGCATGCATATGCATGTGCACATGTGTGTATGTTCTGTGTGTGCACACATGTGTATATTCTGTGTGTGTGCATGTGTATATGTAGGTGTGTGTGCATGTGTATGTATATGTGTATGTGTGTGAATATGAATCTGTGTGCATGTGTGTGTATGCATGTACATTTGTATGTGTGCATATGCACATGATTATGTGCATGCATGTCCATTGTGTGCATATATGCATATGTATAAGCATGTATATACCCATGTGTATTTATGCACATGTATGTATGCATATGTTTGCATGTGTATGTGTATATGTGCATGTACATGCATGTATATGTACGTGTGTATATCTGTGTTTGTATGTGGGTGTGTTCTTGCACTTGGCTAAGATGCAGTCACTGTACCTTATTTTTCTCATATGTGAAACAGGCCTAACACCGGGTGGAGCCTTTATCATGGGGACTTTACATGAAATGTTAAACGTCAGTATCCTCTTTTTCTGTCACTGTGCTGACCCACCCTGACCAAAGGCACCTGAGGAAGAATGGTTTATGTGGCTTACAGTCCCGGGCTAGAGCACGTCATGGAGGGGAGTCAAGAACAGAGAGAAACAAGCTTCCTCTGCTGGCCCCTCTGCCCTCATACAGCCCAGGACCTCCTGCCCAGGTGCGCTGGGTCAGTCAATAATCATGACAACCCCCTGCAAGCATGCCCAGAGGCTGAGCTGATCCCTTCTAAGGTGATTCCAGGCTGTGCCTGAGTGGCAGTTAAAACCAACCAGCACCATGACATTTGCTGGGACATGGCGCAGCACCCAAGGGAAAGCAGTCAGTTGGGGATCCATGCTTTGCTGAAATAAGTTCCCCTGGAGGGGCTGGAGACATGGAAGCTCTTTGGTTTGAAATGTGAACAAGAAAATGGCAAACAAGTAATGGGTTCAGAAACATTTGAACCAAGGAAAAACTGAAAAAAACCACACAGACACAGACAGACAGACAGACAGACAGACACACACACACACACACACACACACACACACAAAATAAAAACAAAGAACAGGGTACAGAATTCCATAAAGAAATTTCACAGTTAAAGGGATCTCTGTTCTCTTCTTCACTGCCTCACTGCTGTGTGTGAGTGTGTGTGTGTGTGTGTGTGTGTGTGTGTGTGTGTGTGGCCGGCGGGGGTGGGGGGTGGGGGAGTGGGGGGGAGTGGGAAGGGGGGGGGGGGGGAGGGGGGACGACATGGCTCAGGAGTGACTACAAATAAAGCAAGTTCCTATACACCAAATAAAGAAGTTCAGATACACAAAGGCTCCCTGACTCTATCTTACCATCCCTGCTCCAGAACCCTGGCCCTAGCCCAGGATCCTGAGGCAGCTTCTCCATTTTCCAGTTCTCTGCTGCTAGGTTCAGTGCAGTGTTGCTCCGTGGTTGGAACATCTGGTCTAATTTAAATCTTGTTTTTATTTGTTTGAGGTTTTTGTTGTTGTTTTGTAATAGAAGGGGTCTCATGTAGCCCAGGCTGGCCTCTCACTTGCTGTGTAGTGCAGGATGACCTTGAATTCTGATCTTCCTGCCCCTACCTCCCAAGCGTTGGGACTAGGACGTGAGCTACCACACCTGGCTGCATTTGATCTCGAGTGCTCCAACGTGCAATCTCTCTGGTTTATGCCTCTTGCTTGCTCTGTGAGCCCCAGACACAGAGCTTCTCTTACAGCCTCCAGGCATCTTCTGATCTCTGCCCTTCCTCCTCCTTTTTGCTTTGGGGTCTTATGCCAAGCCTGCTTCAGCAACAGCGGAGGGCAGACTGAAGACCAACTATCCCTAGACTCATTGTCCTGTTATTGAGTGGGCACAAGCAGCAGGGGCATCATTCTAAGAAAAGGGACTCTGCTCACTTGCAGGCAGGGCCCCACATACTCTTCAGACACACAGAGAACCAAGGTGGATGTCACAAGTGGCAGGCTTTCTTTACCAGCCACAGGAAGTCCCCTCACATGTTTCCAGAGAAAAACACACAAAGTATTAAGTCCACCAGAAGGCATGCATGCTGAGAGCAGACTCACGTGTGTCCACTGTCTCCTGGATAGGGATGAAGCCCACAGGCAATGTGTCCTTGACATCGATGAGCTTCATGTCCACCAGCACATTCCCCAAGTGACTCTTGGGAAGAAAAAAAGACACATGGACTATTAACTGGAGCTCCTCAGTCGACCTGTAGTCCTGGCTTCAGGACGTATATTTAATACAGTGACCGCTGCAGCTTTACTTCTCAGGTTAATTAGAGAAGATACCTAATGTTCCCCAGCATTTGCCCAGGGACATAGTGTTGCTCAGGAAGGATGTAGCCTTGATGAGCTGGATGAACCACCCTGTAGACAGAACCCAGCAGAGGGCAGGTGGGCATGTGGCTTAGACCCCAACCCCTCTCAGGGTCAGCAGGGTTTAAATGGAGGAGGTTCTGTGATGCTTGAAGGATAGAAGTTGCATCTGAACTGAACAGAGACTGATCACACACCTAAGGGGCTGTTGGTCACAGACAGTTTTCAGTTACAAGATGAACTGTACAAAATACCAAGAATCATAAACTAACAGAACAGCAGTCCAGCCACTTCTGTATCCCATGCCTTCTGAAATGACTTGCTAGGGGGGCTCTTAAGAGTTCCTATTTAGTGGTGGCAGAGGGGTCCACAGTGCACAGTTTCCGTAAAGACATCTTTTGAAGATGGTAGGTGGTGCACCATTCTATAATTGCAAGAGAGAATTCTGCAAACATGCCAGCACTTGCAGCCCTCACTTCATGATAGAAATGGCTCTCAAGAAATCTGCCCTATGCAAGGATGCTGCAGAGATTACATGCACATCTTCAGAGTCCTCTCAGCCTCATCAGAGTCAGTTAAGGCAAGAAAAATGGTTTCTCAGCCCACTTTGCAGAAGCACTGTCCTTCAAAGCCAGCTTGAACGCATGCACACTTCCCTTGTCTGCAGTTCTGGAAAAACATCTAAGGGGGCAGCCCAGACTCTGTTCTCACAGGCACCGCTCAGGACAGGGTCCCCTGTTGCTTAGAGAAGGGACCCAACTTTACCTTTGAACTTGGGGAACACAGACTCCACTCCATCCTGAGAGCATTTCTGAAAGCCACACAGGGAACATTGGCTTTCTGAACTAAGCCAGGCTCTCTCTCCTTAAGCTCCTTAAAACTTCCTATCAATTTATAATTGGACTCTGTGGTAGTTTGAATAAGACTGGCCTCCATAGATTTAAACACTTAGTCATCAGGGAGTGGAGCTACCTGAAAAGGACTGGGAGGTGTGGCCTTTGTCACTGGGGGTGGCCTTTGAGGTTTCAAAAGCCATGCCAGGCCTAGTGTCTCTCAGCTACTGCTCCAGTACCATTTCTGCTCCTGGCCATGGTGATAATGAACTGTAGACAAGCCCCCAGTTAAATGTTTCCCTTTATAAGAGTTGTCTTGATTATCGTGTCTCTTCACAGTAATAGAAGAGTGACTGAGACAGACACTGTGAGGTATCCATCTACCTACCATCTTCAAAGATGTTGTTACAGAAACTGTGCATTGAGGGCCAAGCATTCATAACTAATAATGTCTCCCTGTCTTTATTTGGGAGCTGGTTGGCGTCCCAAAGAAAGCTCCAACTACATTTGGTGGCACACTTTTCAACAGGTGGGTGCTGATGATCAGAAACCAAATCAGACTTCCTTGGATGGCAAATCAAAAAGGCAAACCCAAATTGTGAAAGCTTATTATTGGTTATTATGGTGCATAAGTAAAACACAAGCCTCAGTTGAAATCAGAAGTCAGAGGGGCACAAATAGTTTGTGCCCAGCAGCACTCCATGATTGTCCCATCAGGCACTTGTCCTTTTCTCTCAGCATCCCTGTGCTTGCCAACAGTTCCATGTTATCACTGCTCAGGGGGTCAGGGCTCAGGAAGACAGAACGCACTGAGGTGCAGCATGTGGGAACAGGCCCTCTCTAGTATGGAATAGACTTCTAACTACATGGGAAGGCCAGGCTCAGCCGAGAGCCTTGGAAGCGCCACCTGCCTTGGGAGCAGCTGCCCTTCTATGTCACGCTGCTTTCTGCATGGAGGAATTAACAACTGGGTGTGTTCTGCTGCCCCAGAGATGGATGGGCACTCATCAATATTGTACTTGAACATCTTCAGCTTGACAAGCTGGACTCTGTAGACCTCAACTGCAACCACTTAGCCATTTCAACCCCCCCCCCCTCGAGAAAATGCCCTAATCATAAAATCAGAGCATTGGTGGTGTGGCCACTAAAACAAGCATGAAGAAACCCTTCCATGCATACAAAAGCCTGCCCTGTCGATGCTTCCAGCAACCCGAGTGTGACCCTCTTGCGTGGGGCTGCCCCTCTGCGGGATTTTTTTCTTTTTTCATACTGTAGGCCTACAACACCATGAATTTTGCTGGTCCCTTCCCCTTCCCCCACTTGTGCTCTCTTTCATCTCCTCCTCATAAATATGAAGAACGTATTCCCAATCCTTGTTGAGCAAGTGATTCATACCAGAAGCCCGATAGACACTGACTCAGGGTATTTATATTGTCTCTGGTAGCCAGTATTTGCTAGTATACTGTAATTATTTTTGACAACTTTGCATTTAAGGTGGCCACAGATAACCAACTTAATATTCAAATGTTCATAAATCCTTCTGTTTAGCATCCCCCACCTAATCCATGTACATTATTATTACAGGTAATGCAGAAAGTATGGGGCATGGAAAATGCAGTTAATCTCACTCCTTCCCTGGAAGGGATGTCACTCGAAAGCCAGGTTTCTATATTAATGGCCTGATTGGGGAAAGGAATTTAGGATTCAAAGGAAGCTCCCCAAACTCCTATGCTCAGAATCTCAAGTCACCTAATTAAGACTTGGCCTGCTCTAGAGAGCCCACACCCTCCCATATGGTTGGAAAATGGTACTCTGCCAAGCATCTGTTGACTCTAGGCCAGGACAGACAGGCAGCCACCACCGGCTAGCATGTGCCTAGCTCCTGCCTTATTCAAGGACTGGCAAGTGGGCCCTGCTGTCACCCAAAATTTGATCCCAAAGCAAAATTCTATCCCCGGATTTGATCACTTAGATAATGGCATTGCTAAGCTAGATCCCCCAGCCCTAGACATATTCATTCTCTTCCATAAAAAGGGAGCACCCAGGCTTCAGTACAGGGCAGGGGCTTCTTGAGCTGTCCTCCTGGCAGCCTCACACCTCATCAACCCAGCACCCAGCTACTGATGGACAGCAACATGTTTTCTGGCAGTGCCAGTACTGTGGGGGTGTTCTGTATGCAGTGAATGTATTGCTCTGATTGGTTGATAAATAAAATGCTGATTGGCCAGTAGCCAGTATAGGCAGGATAAGCAGACAAGGAGAATTCTGGGAAGAGGAAGGCTGAGTCAGGAGACGCCAGCCCACGGTCCAGGGAGCAGCATGTAATGGCACACAGGTAAAGCCACGGAAAACGTGGCGACATACAGATGAACAGAAATGGGCTACGTTTAAGTGTAAGAAGTAGTAGGAAGCCTGAGCTAATGGCCATGCAGTTATAATTAATATAAGCCTCTGTGTGTTTACTTGCGGGACTGGCGGGTGAGAGAGATTTGTCCTGACTGCGGGCCAGGCAGGACACAGGAAAACTTTCAGCTACAGTGCCAGGGACTGAACCCAAGGCCCCATGAATGCTAAGCAAGCCTTCTATCACAACCCTCAAGCCCAAGAATTGTGTTTTCTATAATCCATTTCAAACTAATGGTCCAGGGCCTCCTCTGAATCATAATGTACCTGTTGCTGCCCCACTCCCAGGACTTCAAGAACTCTTCTGCCAAGAAGACCAATACCTCATGGATTTCAGGAGGAAATGTGGCAAGCCAGTGTAAGTGACCCAAGGGCCTGTGGATATCCTCTGAGCATAGGGCTAGTGTGATCTGAGTGAGGAATGTCCCACATAGTTTTGAGGATGTGCACATGTGGTCCTCAGTTTGTGGGGTGGTTGGGGAGGTTCAGGAGGTGTGGCCTCACTAGAGGAAGAGTGTCACTGGGGTGGACTTTGAGAGTCTAAAAGTTCTCGCTCTGCTTCGTGCTTGCAATTGAGGATGTGAGCTCTGAGGTTCCTGCTCTTAACACCACGTCTTCACTTGTGGCCTCGCCTTCTACTTTTGGCCACACCTCCCTGCCTTAACAGATGTTTATCCCTCTAGATCCATAAGCCAAAATACAGCCCTCCTTCTGTAAGTTGCCTTGATCAACGGACAAGTGGCTTAGACAAGGTGCTTGACCACGTCCTCAGGACTTCCTCCTGAGAGTCTGGCAGCAGCAACTCCACGGCAGTCCATGGGGACAGTGGTCAGCAGACTGAACAGAGGCAATGGGAGAAAAGAGCAGAAATCGCTTTCAAAAGACATTTGAGTAGACTCCAGGGACAAAGGGACTGAGGAGGGTATGCGAGGGTGCGGGTGGGAAGGACAATTGATGGCCTCCTGACAACCTCTGGAGCCCAGCATCTGGTGTGCTGATGTCACCCTGCTCTTTGGAGTCTCATCAGGCTATAGTGAGACCAAAGGGTCTGTGCAGACACCCCACAGCACTGGGCAGGTGCCTACTCTGGCTCAGCTGCCACCACCCTGATACTGAAAAAGCATTCAAAGGCCTGGTAGTAAAGCTTCTCCACTCCAGTCATAAACTCTATTTTACACGCAGCAAATGTATTGCTCTTGTAATCATAGGGGAACTTAATGGGATTATTTCACCTGAAATCCTGAACATGTTAGGAACAATATTCATAATAAAGAATTATCAATGAGCAATGGGTAGTGTGTGATCACATTACAGTTCACATTCTTCTGATCAGCATGTTTTATGCTGTGTGGATTTAAAAAAAACCTCACAAAACTATAACTTATATTACATTATAATTAAATTTCTAAATTGGCAAAGAAAATATTTCCAAAGTAAGTAAGTATCTGAATTAGAAGAGACAAATCCTCTCCTCCCCAGAGGGGCAGTGACTTCAGGGTGGGATAAAAGTGGGAGACCATCTGAGGAGGGAATGTGGTACCGTCATGTGTGGGCCTCATACAAGGAGGCTCACCAAAGCTAGTGCTCTTTTTTCTAAAATGCCTCAGTGGGAAAACTCTGTAGCTATCTTTAAAGCTTCCCAGTTCATGGGCTAAAGTATCAAAAATCAGTATAAGAGAATTATACACAAGTGGATACCTCTCTGTGAAAATGGTGACATGTCTCTTGTCACACAGAGGCTCTTTAGAAACAAGGCCACGCAATGTTTGGGGACAGGCATGGGGTAGTGGGTGTCATGGACCCTCCACTGAGCTGGTATGCCCTTTGAGGGCTGCTGTTCATCCCAACTGCCCTAGAAGACTCTCTTCCACCCACAGGGCCCAGTGAGCTGTCACTTGAAGAACAGTAGGCAAATGAGAGGATTTCCTGGTCTCCTTTGGAGAAAACATCTTAATGGAATTCACTGTGCACTTGGGGATGTGGTTAATAACACTGTTAAGAAGTGAAACATGGTGCTGGCTGCCGACTCCACCCTGCTCACTGAAACCACAGATAAATTAATACAGCAATGAGCATCAAGCACACAAAAGGGGAACCCCACCCAGGACTGTAAACTACTTCTGCCCACTCAGCAGAGGGAACTGTCGTTAGACTCACATTTTCTTTGGAAAACGACCTCGTGAAACACAGGTATCTGGTGACCTTGGACTTGAATAAGCCGTCCTTCCAGAGGTCAGCGTCCACGCCATCTGCTGTCTGTGCAACCTGCAGCAGAGAGATGAGAAGAGGGTCGCAGGTAGGGTGAGATAGAGTGGAGGCGGGTGCAGTGGCGGCTTCCCCGTACCTGTTCCAATTAGCACCGGCCCCAACTCTCCTGGCATCTCATTAGTGCACCGCACTCAGCGCTGGGAAGAACATTTCCAAAAGGGAAAAGGGGAGGCTGTGAAAAATACAACTTCTAAAAATACTGTCCCCGGGGAGGCCATTGATTAAAGACCCCCTGACAGAACCGGCTCTAATGAGGGAAGAATAGCTCTGTTGTAACAGACTGGGAAGGGGCTGGGCGGTCAGCACATCAGGCCGTTTGCTGCCACTTACTCAGGGGCAGGCACGGGGCACAGGAGAGAGCCCGAGGGGGTTGAAACCCTGTGGTGGGGACCATGTGACTTCCTGCCCACAGGGGCCAGAGAGAGCTTCGGTAGGGGGGCTCTGTCGGGCTGTGGGGTAGGTCAGGAAATTGGCTCCATACTGCATCTTCTTGGTGTAAGCTCCTAAAGTGGAATCCAAGGTCAGAAACTACATCATGGTAGGAAAATAAACTAGACTCAGTTGATTCCACCTCTCGTCTCCCTAGGAAACCTCTTCTCAGTCCCTCAGGACACAGTCCAGGGTGAAGAGAGCCTTTATTTGCCTCACCGGGCATGACATCGAGTGGTGACTCTGGGCACAGAGTTGACAAGGGGACTGGAGAGAGGCGCCTGCGGCTTCTATGTAACTGACTGGCCCGCAACATCACAATGCAGTGTCAGGAGACCTGGGGAATGGCTTCACATTTGGGCACAGATCTGGAGGAGGCTTCACACAGCCTCTGTTCTGACTGAGCCGCGGCTGACCTTCTAAGGTGTGCACAGGGAAATGGTCCGTGGTCTGATGAGCTCCTGGCCATCCTGATAGATGGCTGAAAGAGGTTCTGTTCCAATGAAGCTTCAGGCACCTTAAATCGTCAATGGCCTCTGCCATACATGCAGGAGTTTGACACTATGTCCCCAAGCCCACCCCAGCTGCCACCTTGGAAGCTGCCTCAGAGAGGCTGAAGGCTAGCCAACAAGAGAAACCCACCTATTTCCCCAAATGAACAACTGTCAGCAAATCTGAGGGTAAAGAGAAGAAAGGCCATTGCACTGAGGTGGTAAATCTAATCTGAAAGCTCACGAGGGAGGATCTTGGAGAGCTAATGGTTAGGTAGTGGCCTCAGCTGCTGTCCCCCAAAGTCTCTGCTGCACTAGGCAGGCACTTCTCAACCCATGCACAAAAAGCTGCACGTTAACCTGAACTTCTCCCCCAAGCCAGATGAGCTAAGTCTGTAGGTGTAGGGAGGAGGATCAGAGCCCCTAGCAGGGATCAGGCATCGAGGGCCACAGCCCACCACAGAACAGGCAATGAGGAAGGAGGGCCACAGCCCACCACAGAACAGGCAATGAGGAAGGAGGGCCACAGCCCACCACAGAACAGGCAGTGAGGAAGGAGGGCCACAGCCCACCACAGAACAGGCAATGAGGAAGGAGGGCCACAGCCCACCACAGAACAGGCAGCGAGGAAGGAGGGCCACAGCCCACCACAGAACAGGCAAATCTGAACTTGAATTCAGAGGCAGATGTGAACTTGAATCCCAGGGGCTTCCATAAGCCCTGTCCTATGTAGAGTAAACGTGCTGCCCTCCCCAGGGGTCAAGGGGATGCTGTATATGCAAGAGCACTCACTGGTGAGCATCTGCAAAGATGACTCGGTACTTCTAGACTAAATTTGAGGACACTTGGGCTGATATGGAACCAGGTATTTAGCACAATGTCACATCATCACTCACAAATTCCTAACTTGTCCCATGGGGGTTAACTGTGACTTCTGGTCCTAAGATTCCTTCACCATCTCCAGGACTCAGTCTGCCCTTTCAAACACAGGTGATGTACTGTGTGATAACACAAACCCTCCCCTGCCATCTACCA